>NW_021319836.1:290771-420171 GCF_001605985.2 Dendrobium catenatum | reverse complement strand
GTATGCTTCCTTGGTGACCATGCACACACACACTGAAGGGAGTGAGATCTATTCAAATCTATAAGATCATGTTTTAAGCTAATCGTACTGGATGATTTTGGCTCATCCAGGACGTCCTTTATGATCTTGGAAAAGAGCCACCAATGACAATTTAGGCAAGCATTTAAGTTTAAATTTTTGTTCAAATCATCCTGGATGATCATATCATCTCGGACGATCAATACAAATCATGCCTGAATTGATCCTGTGATTAGGGGACCAATTATGGCTAAAGTTTTCAATCCGATCATCCTGGATGATTTTTATATCGTACAAGATGATGTTTGCCGACATACTTAATTTTCCTAAATCGTCCAAGCCAAAATACCATAATTTTTCTTCTAATCATCCTGGAGGATCCACAACATCATCCTGGACTATTTGTGTATTTTTTAACTAATCATTCTGGACTATCCTAATATCGTCCAGAGCTATCAGGTCAAATTCTGCACATCATACTAGATGATCCTAAGTTTATCCAGGATGATTATGGGCGCCGAAATTGAGTTTTTAGGGTTTTATGAACCCCTCTTTTTAAGCACATTATACGGGATGATCCTGCAATCGTCCTGGATGATGTTTGGCGCCGAAATTGAGTTTTTAGGGTTTTTTGAAGCTCTATTTTTATGCATATAATACGTGAAAATCCGACGATTATCCTGGATAATAATGTTAGTTTTGCAAATCTATTTAAAGACCTCTTGCTTTCTCATGAAGAGTCTCATTGCCAGCCATTATAGCTTCATTCTTTTGGAGGGAACTTGAAGAGAGAGCTTGAAAGGGAGAGAGGAATGGGTGGAGTTTGAGAGAGGGAGAAGATCCTTGGAGGGTGTTTTAAAGTGAGTGTGGAGGGGGATTCCACACGGTTGCTCCGGCGAGCTTGCACCTTAGTACCTTCAGATTCAAGGCTTGTCTTGAGGGAAGTTCTGGGAAGAAGAAGATCTCTTTGGTGTCAAAGGACCCGGCTTTTCCGCCGCACTAGGGAAGGTGGAAGTGATTTTGTAAGGGCTTCTTCTCCTAGCTATGGGGGCTAAAGGAGAGACATTGAGTTTAGTGCAATACTCAGAGGGTGCCTTCGAAGAGTGGATGTAGGTCAAGGTTTGACCAAACCATTATAAATCTGGTGTGTTCTTTCCTTTATTATTTTCGCATTGTGTTTTCTTTGTGGTGGATTTTTGTTTGGCATTTTTATTGCAAAAGATTTTTTAAAATACCAATTCACCTCTCTTTTAGTTAGCCTTGGGCTAGTTCATAGTGGCCTAACATCCCTAACAAACTTTTAGTTTTAAAACCTTCATTGATATGTCCAGAACCTTTAATCATAAACTGTGGTATTCTTTTAGAGCTAACAAGAGTTTATGGGCCAAGTTTATGGTTTCTAAGTATTGTGGTGGGAAGCATCCCATGACGTGATTTTAGAAATGGTGATTCCTTCAACTGGAAAAAGTTTATGTAAAATTAAGTGGGAAGCGAAAGAATTTATTCAATGGGGATTAGGATTTGGGAACTTTTTTTTTGTCAGGATAGATGATTGGTAATTTTTCTATTGATAACCTTTTATTTACTCACTCTACTTCTAAGTGCAAAGTTAAAGATTTTATCCATAATGAGGGTTGGAATACTGATCTTCTTGTCAATTAGGTGTCTGATTGTATTATTAAATTAATTATCAAGATTTCTATCCATTTGGAGGATGAGGATTGCATTTTGTTTAACCGTTCCAATGATGGTAAATTTGAAACTAAATAAGTTTGGAACTCTATTATTCATAATCTTCCCAATAATTCTATTTATTTGTCTTTCTAAAATGCTAGTATACCTCCCTCTTACTCCTTCCTTATTTGGAGGATCTTGTATAATTATTTTCATGTGGATTCTATTCTTTTAAAGAAAGGTTTCTATATTACCTCCAAATGTCAATGTTGCTTTCACATTGAGAATATGAATCATATGTTTATTCAGGCTCCTATTGCTATAAAAGTTTGGGTTTATTTTGACAATATCTTTAATGTGCTTACTACTACTCATTATAATACTACTGGTGATCTTCTTAAAGAGTAGTTTATTCATACTAAAAGTCATATTAGGAATATCCTCCTTGTCATTATCTGTTGGTATTTATGGAGTAGTAGGAACGACTTAAAATATGAGAATATTAAAATGAATGCTTTAAAAATCATTTCTAAAGTGAAGAATAAAATTATTCAGCTTTTTGCGGCTAAGCTTTTGAAGGTTGTCTTCATGTGTTGTGTGAGTTTGGTCTTATTTTTTGTCATAATATTGTTAATCTTATTGATAAGATTATTTATTGGAGAAAGCCTTTAGAGAGCTATTTTAAACTTAACACTGATGGTGCCAGGAATGATTTAACTACGGGTTGTGGTGGTACCATCATGGATTTATAACAATTTTGTGATTGTGGCTTTTGCAAGTCCGTCTAATGTTATTAGTGCTATTCAAGATGAAATCGAGAGCCTCCTTTTTGGGATTCAACTTTGCATTTCTTTAACATCACTAGTATATGTATTAAAGTTGATGTGATGCTCTTGATCCACTATGTCCATGGTAATAAATACACCAATCCTGCAAATTACTATTTGCTTAGAGATATTATGTACTGGCTTTCTCTCATTAATTATAATATTTCTCATATCTTAAGAGAGGGGAATGTTGTTGCCAACTCATTGGATAAATTGGGTTGTAATTTACCTGATTGTAGTGAATACTATGAGCATACTCTCCCTAAAAAGATTAAAGGTTTGACTAAACTTGACCAACTGGGTCTTCCCTACATTTGTTCTAATTAGCTTTTTGCTTTTGTTGGTGTTTTTGCTCGTTGTTGGTGTTTTTGAGGTCTACTTTTATGGTGATCGTGGTCTCTTTTTGTTGGTTATATTTTTTTGTTGTGTTTGGTGGAGGAATAGCAATGATTGGAACTCTAATCTTTTTTAGTTAACTCCTTATTGCTACACTCTTGTCCCTGGTTATTGCCTTTTGGGAGTTGTGGCTATTATTGATTCTTACTTGATTTTTGTGGTGTATTATAGTTGTTCTAACAGTTTCAAGCTGGGTTGCTTCTCTTCTGTTTGGAGGAGCATTCATAATTGGGCTTTAAGCTGGGTCATATGGGATAACTTTTCCATTTTTGAAGTATCTCGGGTGTTAAGTATGAAGTGTTTCATGTCTATTCGATTGTTGATTTCTAGAGTTGCTGTTAGCTAGTGGTTCCGATAATTATTTGTGAGTGGCATTTAGGATTACATCATGATGGTTCTATTCTTTCTTACTAGAGCTATACTCCTATTAATGACTGCTGTTATCTAGCTTACCCATTTTTCTTTATTAATGCTATGAATACTAGTGTGTTGATTATCACAAATTATATCAACTGTAGTTGTATTCTTAGGGATTTTTGGTCTATATCTGTTACTAATGTGGGCCTTTGCTGCTACTAACTTGTGGATTTTATTAATTTCTACCTAAATCACATGGAGAATTTTTTTTCTTCTAGCTTTGGCATGGCCTACTGTTCTATGTTTTGATGAGCTTATTTAATTGGGTCATAAGCTGGGAGTGCTAGGATTATTCTATCACTTATGGTAGAGTTGTGGGTGTTAAAGTCCAGGCATTATCCATTTTCCTTGTTTAAACAAATGTTATTTTTCTGAGCTACTATTGGCTAGCAATTTTTGGGAATTTTTGTCAGTGAAATTTTAAGTTATATTATAAAAATACATGTACTAATTACCTAAGATATACTCCTACTTATAACTTCAGTCTCCTGGCTTACCCATCCCCCTATTCTAATGCTATTAAAAATACTTTTCTATTATCTTGACTAGTATTAGATGTGGTTGTATTCTTGGGGATCCTGACTCTTGGTTCACTACAATTTTGGGTTATTGGTACTATTATTATTGCACGAATTCTTGTAATAGATCTATTGTTATTTATCTTAATCTCTTTTTGAGCTTAGTTCAGTTCAGTAGTAAGATGGAGTGGCATAAGACTCCTGTGAGTGGTGACATCTTAGGTATTTATTATAGGAACTTTTTTGGCCGTCCAATTAAGCTTAAGAGCAGTATATTCCTCGGTATTTAAATATCTGTATCATTTTGTGTTTAAATTTGATTAGTCATAATCTTGCATATTAATTGCCATATTATTTTTTTGTTTTTCTATCTGATTCTCTTACAGGTTAGAGGGATCAAAGATCTTGGAGTTTTACTAGTTTTCTATAGGAAGATGGTGCCGAAAGTACTTTCTTTTTCTTCCTTTTTTATCCCTAATTCTAGCACACAAATAAACATTGAACATTATATCTAGTCTGCTAGCAGTTAAGTAAAGCAATGATCTAATTATTCCTCTAAATTTTTTTTTATCAACAAATTTTCCCTTAGGGTCCTTATCTAATAGCACTAAGGAACTCATTGTTGTAGTCACTGGTTTAGCATTATCCATTTCATATTTCTTGAGGATGTCTTCAATATACTTTAATTGACTAAGAAAAATTCCTTCCTAAAAAAATTTTATGCTAAAACTAAGAAAATAATGCAAATATCTCATTAAAATCATCTCAAATTCACTACTCATTATTTTAAAAAAATCATCCCAAAATTTTTTATTTTTAGATCCAAATAAGATATCATCTACATATATTTGAATAATGAGTATGTTATCTCCTATCCTTTTCAAAAAGAGAGTGGTGTCCACACTTCCTTTCACAAATGACTTTTCTAATAGGAAAGTGTTATACCTCTCATATCAAGCCCTAGGTGACTGTTTAAGTCAGTGCAATGCATTTTTCAATTTAAACACATGATTAGAGAATTTAGAATTTTCAAAACTTAGAGGTTTCTCAACATAAATATCCTCTTATATCACCCCATTAAAAAAGGCTCTTAACATCCATTTGATATAATTTAAAACTTTTAAAATAGGTAAAGGCTAACAAAACCCTAATTACTTCAAGTCTGAATACTTGGGCAAACATTTCTTCAAAATCAATCCCTTCTATTTGATTATACCCCTTGGCCACCAATCTTGCCTTATTTCTAATTATAACACCTAAATTATTCATTTTATTTTTGAACACCTAGTTGGTTCCAACAACACTTTGATCCTTAGGCCTTTCAAATAATTCTTAATCATCATTTTAAATAAATGATTCAATTCTTCCTGCATGGCCAAAATCCAAAATTTATCTGAAAGTGCTTAATTTATATTAATGGGATCAATCATCGATATAAAGGAAAAATGGTTCACTTCTTTGCTTACTCCATGCATAGTCCTAACACCCTTAATAGTTTCACCTAAAATAAATGCTTTAGGGTGATTCTTAGAACATTTCCATTCTCTAGGAAAATAGTTTTCTTATCTAACATTCTCTTCCAAATTTGATTTTTTAATTCCTTGGGAGATATTTTTAATATGATCATCTTCTAACCTTGGCTCTTCTAAAATGCCAGATTTATTAAAAATAATATGAGTGGCCTCCTCAACTACTGAAGCTCTCTTGTTAAAAATTCTATATGATTTGCCAACACTATAATATCCAAGAAAACTTCCTTCATCAGATTTAGAACCAAATTTTCTTAAAGGAGTTTTTCCATTATTGTGAATGAACACCTTGCATCCAAAAACATACAAATATAAAATATTATGTGTTCTTTCCTTAAGAAGTTCATTGGGTGTCTCATTCAATTTAGATTTAATGTTCACCCTATTAAGAACATAACAAGCCATACTAACTGCTTCAGCACAAAAATATTTAGGAAGTTAGTATTTTGCCAAAAAGGCTCTAGTGACTTTTATTAATGTTCTAATTTTCTTTCGATAATTCCATTCTACTGAGGGATTCTAGAAGCTGAAAAATTGTGATCAATTACAAATTCTTTATAAAAATCTTCAAATTTTTCATTTTCAAATTCTCCTCCATGATCATTGAATTGATAAAATGTCACACCTCTCGATCCAAGTAGAAAAGCTTCTAAATTCCTCCAAAAAATCATAATTATGAAATAAAAACTTAACTCAAGTGAATCTAAAAAAATCATTAACTAGAACAAATCTAAAAACTTTTTCTCCTAAACTTACAGTGCTAACCGGTCTAAAAAGATCCATATAAATGACTTCCAATGGTTTGCTAGTTCTAAGATCCTTAATGGAATGAAAGGAGGACTTCACATATTTTCCTAATTATCATGCATCACATAGGTGATCCTTAATGAAGTATAGTTTGGGTATCCCTCTAATCAAATTTTTTTGGGAAATCTTCCTATGATTATTCATGCTTGTGTGACAAAGTCTCCTATGCCATAACTATGATTCATCAGTAATTATTTTGAGACAAAAAATATTAGAAGATTTAACCAAATTCAAATCAAGCATTTATATGTTATTTACATTATTTCTATTTTGGCTTATTATTCAACTTGTGGGAAAAAAATTTATATTATAACCTTTATCACATAGTTGACTAATACTAAATGAATTATGCTTTAAGTCTCTACCAATATGATAATTTGAATGAAAAAATTATTCTGGTTGCAAATCATACCTGTACCTACCACTTTTCTTATGGTATTATCTCCAAGTGTAACCTTACCTCCATTCCTAGCTTCTAGTGATTTGAATTATGTCATGTCTCCAGTCATATGCTTTGAACATTCATGGTCCAAGTACCAAATTCTCTCACTAGATCTTGTTTGATAGTGATTCTACAAAATGATCCAACGTTAGACTTGGGAACCCAAATAAGTTTGGGCTCACCTTTTGGCAATAATAATCTAGATTCATGTTTGATATGGAATGTTTTATGCATCTTAAGTCTCCACACTAGATATAATTCACTAGAGTTTGCCCAGAATGCTCTCTACAACCTCTTCTTTCCCTTCCTTACATTGGTTTTTTCCTCAACCTTATCCTTGCTAGGATTAGCTTTAAGATTTAGGCAACTGAATTTGATATATCCAGGCTTCCTGCATTCATAGCAAATTACATCATTAGAATCTTTTTCATTTTTGTGGAACTCACCCTTATTCCACTACTAACATCTCTTTTACTTCATCTTAAGGAAAATTTTGAATTATTTTATCATTAAGGCAATATCATCTTCATCCTCAAGCTAAGACTGATCACTTTCTGAGTCATCCACTTTCAATGCAATGTTCTTTTCTTTTCGCTTGGCACATACAACAATTTATCTTTGAGTCACTCATTGCTTGTAAGCAATTAGTGATCCAAGTAGATTATTAATAGAATAAATAGTTAAGTCTTTTGATTTAGTTATTAAAATTATCTTTACATCATATAGAATAGGCAAATAATGAAGAATTTTATTGACTTTCTTAGAGTTTGTTAGTTCCCTACCTAATGCATGCAATGAAGTGACTATCTGTATAAAATAAGTACACATGTTAGTGATTGATTCATTTGATTTCATGTAAAAAAGTTCATAATCATATAATAAAATGTTCAAAATGGAATGTTTCATTTCATTTGTTCCTACATAAGTGATACAAAGTTTATTCCAAATTTCTTTTCCATTCTACAAGTTGAGACACACATATAGTCTTTAGAATTAAGTGCACAGAAAAATCTGTTTAAATATTTAGCATTCAATTGAGCTAATTATTTTTCCTCTGTTGTCTAATTAGTAAAAGGTGTTTCAGTTATAATGCCATCTACAAGTTTAGTTGGTGCAGTGTAGCCTTTATGTACTAAAATTCACATGCGATAGTCAATCGATTGAAGAAAGTAGACATACGTGTCTTCCAAAAGTTAAAAAGGATGTTATCGAACAGTGGTGGTCTAGTGATTGAATATCATTCAGGTGTGTTACAGTTTTAAAAACTAGCCATGATCATTTTCAAAAAGTTATCTAATCCTTAATTTTTGAAAGTATGCTCTAATACCACTTAAAAGTTTGAACAGGTTGATAGACCTAAAGCAATAATCCTAAGGCTAAACAAGGGGTGGGGGTGAATTGGTAATTTAAAAATCTCTTGGAAAGTTTAAAAACCAATTTAAGTTTTTAATCACAATGATAAAGTTTTATAAAAATATTTTCAACCATAATAAGTAAATGTGTAGAAATTAAAAAGCAGCAAAAGTAAAGATAAAGGAACACCAAATTTTATAGTGGTTCGGTCCAACTAGACCTACGTCCACTCCCCGAAGACTACCTCTTCAGATATTGCACTATATCAAATTGACTCTCCATTTTTCTCCCACAATAAGGTGGAGAAGCCCTTACAATTACCTTCTCTTCTACCAATCCCTAATGTGCCAGAGTACCGTTATCATTTCTCACCCTCTTGGTGGCGACAGAGAACCAACATTCTTTTACACCTTCATAGTGTCGGCAGAGTACCGACATCCTTTCACTCCTTCCTAGTGTTGGCAGAGAACCATCATCTTTTCACACCCTTCGGTGTTAGTAGAGTACCAGATCTCTTTTGAAAATTTTCTTTCAAGAGTCTTCAAGAAAGTAGGGAAGAACTTTGAAGACCAAGTAAGAGATCCTCACCATTGGGCTATCTTGTGAATCCCCTCATAAATCCCTCTTAAGAGATCTATCACTCTTCAATCCCAAGACACTGTCCCATAGACTCTCCAAGTTTACTCTCAAAAGAAATTTGTAGTATGAATTTTATTGGTTGTTAGTTATTAGGACCTTATATAAAAAGGACAAGAAAAACCGTCCAAAGAATTGAAAATTTCAATTTGACCATCTTGGATCATAGAATATAATCATACATCATATGTATGGACAGTTCAAAAAATCATTATATGATCCTATACAAATTGATTTTATACAATGCCAGTCATACGTATGAAATGACATTATACTGTACGAACAGTTCAAAATCAAACAAGTTCATCCGGTACGATTTCCTACGAACCCATTTTGTACTCTGATCATCATCTATATAAACCCCACATCGTATAACATGAATTATTTTAATCAAATCATGATTTGTATGGTATAAACATGGATAAGCCCATTTCATACTCTAGATGTCATATGTATGAAATTTATTTTATATAATACAAATGGTTGAAAACATTTACCTCTAAGTATGGGATGAACTGGTATATACCCATTTCATACTCTGGATGTCATCTATACAAAAATCATTTCATATAGTATGATCAATTTAGAAAATGACAAGTTCGTTTGGGACGAATTGGTATATATCAATTTTGTACTCTAGACATCATTTGTATGAACAATTCAAGAAAATTTTCCAAGGCATGATTCGATTAACACGCTCTGGAGGAACACATAGGTCAAATCGTTCAGTACAATTCATGAATCATATAGTATGATTAGTTTAAAAAATAAAAGTTTTGACTCACTCACCTAATATTTGTGTGCACGGTTACCCAATTATAATCACACTCTCTCAGACTCAAGAAAAATAAAAAGTACAGACTTCAATTACAAGAAACCCTATTCTTATTTATCATGAAGTCTTTGATAGTCTGGAGTATGATCTCCCTAAATTATTAGTACACACAAATAACACAAATAAGATTTTTTCAATATGTGTTAGGAGAAATGGTAATTAACACAATAATATTTTGGTATAATTAAAAACTCACATGATATAAAAGCATATATTTAAATACTAAGTTGCAATATAATTTAGCATAGAAACACTTATTTCTAGAAGAACAATTAAAATCTTTAAGAAGTTCATCAGTAAGATTGAAATTATCCATAAAAGTCTTATTCTTAATAAAACCCGATTGGCTATTATGAATAATGTGAGGCATAACATAATGTAACCTATTAGCCAAATTTTTTGCCACAATTTAATAAAAGGCATTGCATAAGGAAATAGGCCTAAAGTCCAAAACATTAGAAGAATTACTCTTTTTAGGAATAAGAGAAATAGATATAGCTTTAATAGCTTTAGGTATAGTACCTATTTTAAAATAGTAAAGAATCACCGTACACAAAGCATTATAAATAATATCCCAAGAATTTTTAAAAAATTGAAAGGTATAGCCATTTGGCCCCGTGGTAGATGAATTCAGCCCATTAAAAGCAACTTTTTTTAATTTCTTCTATCGTAATTGGAATAACCAAAACATCTTTTAGACATTTAGGATTGACATTATTAGCAATAAAATTGAAAGAAGTAGCTTTATCTGAATTAGGAGAGTTAAAGATATTATCGAAATGACACTAAAAATATTGCCTATTTCTATATAATCCATAATAATCCCATGATTCGATGAAATATCATGAATCTTATTTTAGTTTTGTTTGCACTTAATTTTAGAATATTAAAAACCTAAATCATCTTCTCTATAAGGCAACCACTTCTGTTTAGCTCTTTGAGAAATCTAAGAAGACAAATAAGTCTGATTCTCTTTAAGAAGAGAATTAGTTTTAGTAAGAGCCAAATTATGATCTTGAATAAGCGGATCGCTCCATAACTAACAACAAATATCATTTTGTTGGGATTTAAGTGATTTGATATAAGAAGAAAGATGCTTAGAAGAAGCTCAATCTTGCTTTTTAATTAAACCTTTCATTATATGAAGTTTACCAAAAAGGTTGTTAATGGGATTACCAATAGAATGTTTGGAAAAAACCTCAATAAGCAAATCCCAAAATTTAACTTTATCACACCAAATTTTTTTGAGAAGAAATCTAAAACCATAAGAGGTTTTATTATTGTTACAAATAATAAGAGGAGAGTGATCTGAGCAAAGAGGATTATCAACTATATAATAAGAAGAAGGATAAGAATTTAACCAAGAACATTTAACTAAAGTCCTATCTAATTTGACATGGATAGTGTTAATGCTTTGTTGATTAAGTATAAAAAAAGTGAAATAGATGAAATCTAAATAAGCCTAAAATTCAAAATACAATTATTGAAATCTCCCAAGTTGTTAAAAGAAAGAGAATTCCCACCAAATTTTTCATTATTAAAATGTCAGCAATTAAAATCTACCAGTAAAATCTAGGGAAAAGGGATATTAGTTGAAAGATTAGTAATGTCCATCCAAAGCTTAACCCTATCAAAAACCAAATTTGAAGCATAAATAACTGTGATAAAAAAGAAATACAAACCAAAATTAATAATGCCATGAATAAGCTAACTAGTAATAATAATAGAATTCAAAGAAATATAAGAAGCATTCAACTTTAACCAAATTCTACCAGTTAAAGAAAAATTAAAATTATTACAACTACCTTCCATATTAAATTTTTGTGCTTAGCTTCAAACTAACTCTGGCTTTATGAATACAATATAAATCAACATTAAACTTTTTGGCAAGATCAGTATAAGCCTTAACTTTCTCCAAACAGTTAAAGCCTCTCAAATTCCGGGAAAAGAAATTCGAAAAGAACATTAATGTTTAATATTCAAAGAGGTTGCCTTTTTGGCATTTTTAGATCTAGTAGACATAGTAGAAATAGGCACTTTAAAACTAGACTATTCATTACCAGCCACAACAGTAGAAGAAATCCCCTAAATGGGAATATTTACAAGATCGTTAAAATTGTTTAGATAACCTTCAATACAATCTAACACCAAAATTTTATTATGCATATTAGAAATATCAATAGAAGAAATTGATGGAGTAAGAACATTAAAAGCACCTGAAATATTATTTACTTGGAAATTAGAAACAATCTCTCCCAAAGGAAAATTTAAGTTAGGCAATGTATCTTTTGAAGAAGAAACACCAAATAATTCAGTATTACCCACATCCTTCAGAATATCTGAATGAATATTCAACTCCATTTGAGAATTGGTAGAAAACACAAACAAATTAGAATTTAAAACATTATCAGGTATAATAGGATCAACAGAGACTAAACGAGAATCATGTGATATAAGATTAATTAAAGACTGATCCAACCTTTGAGTTAAAAATGTTACAACTCGGGCTTCCGAGTTTATAATTTTGATGATGAAAAATAATATTAATTATCTTTTTATTTCACCAAGTATTTATAGTGCATATTTGTTTGTGTGTTGACTAATATTTCATGTGCACCATGCACCATTCTTTTAAGATTTAGGGCTCAAGATTGGGTAGAATGGGTTATGTTAAATGATTTTGTAAATTTTAATTATTTATTTTTAATTTCTTGAGTCAACTACTATAATGATGTATGCTTGCTTGGTGACCATGCACACATATAGTGGGAGAAAAAATGATTTTAAATATTTTAATTTTTCTTTATCGTACTATATGATATAGATCATATTGTATGATATGGTGTTACAAAAATTAATTAAAATATTTAATTTTTCAAAAAAAAATATTTTTGAAATATAACTAATCATACAGTATGAACATCACATCATACTAGATGATATGTTATAATTAGAAAGCCTATCGTCCATTAAATTATGCAAAAAATTAAATTTGAAAAATTATTCTAAACATATTATAAGAACCTGATCGTATTGTATGATGTTTAAAATATTACCTAATTTAATATTGTGATTAGTCAATTGAAATAACTTAATTTTGATATTTTGATAATGCTGTACAAACTAGATTGTAATGTACGATCAAAAGTGACAATTTTGGTTATCCCATGTTTTGTCCTAGATAAACTACATTTTGATTGAAATGTTTATACAGTAATAACAGGATATCGTACAATAATAACAAAAAAATTTAAACCTTTTGTATAGTACTAACTAGTCTTCGTATAGTACTAAAAGGTCAAATTCTAAACATATTAAGGGATGATCCTGCGATTGTACTCTTCGATCTTTAACGGCTCAATTGATTTTTTAGGAAGCCATTTATTTAAGCATTCTCATAAGACTTTATAAGAGTCTTTGGTAGCCATTGAAGCTTTATTTTTTTTGGGAAAACTTGAAGAGAGAACTTTAAAGGGAGTGAAGAAAGGGTGGACTTTGAGAGAGGGAGAAGATCCTTGGAGAGTGTTTCAAGAGAGTGTGGAGGGGATTTCACACGATTACTCTGGTAAGCTTGCACCTTAGTACCATCAGATTCATGGTTCATCTTGATGGAAGTTTTGGGAAGAAGAAGATCTCATTGGTGTCAAAGGATCCAGCTCCTCTGCCGCACCGGAGAAGGTGGATGTAATTTTGTAAGGGCTTCTCTACCTATATGTGAGGTCTAGAGGAGAGTCACTAAAGATTTAGTGCAATACTCAGTGGGTTCCTCCAGGTTATCGATGTAGGTCAAGATTTGATCAAATAACTATAAATCTAGTGTGTTCTTTCTTTCATAATTTTTGCACTTTATTTTTGCATTTTTTGTTGCGAATAACTACATGGGTGAAATGATAATTTATCTTTTTATTGTGAATGTAATTTGCTTCAGCATCAAGTTATAAAAAGATTTTTTTTGTTAAATAATTTTTTAAATATTTAATTCACCCCCCTCTTAGCACATCTCAAACTTTCAAGTGGTATCATAGCACTTTGTAGTGGTATCTCAACTTTCAAGTGGCATCAGAGCCAGGTTTCAAAAATATTGTCTTAGAAAATCTTGAGAAAAATTATCATGACACATATTATAAATCATAACATTGCGGAAGGCTATTCTATCATGCTACCACCTTTATTTGAAAATATTTCTTTTAATTTTTTTTAAATTCCCATGTCTACTTTCTTGCAATCAATTAATTATCAAATATGGTATATGATTCAAACTGGTTATTCTATACAATCATATATTATAGATGGAGTTAAAATTAATAATTCTTTTATTGAATGGAGTAGAATAGAACAAATTAATGCTCAACTAAATACTAAATGCTTGAATTATTTTTTTATGTATTTAAAATTCTTAATATTGCATGAGAATCTCTATATGTACTACAAGAAAACTTTTTTGGAATAGATTACGCACTATATATGATGGTTCTAATGAAGACAAGAAATCTAAATTGAATATTCTAATTCATGATTTTGAACTTTTTAGCATGAAACCTTATGAGACGATCTTAGATAAGTATACTACGTTTAGTCAGATTGAGATATCATTGCGTACTTTTAGGTAGAGAACTTTTGAACTTTAAAGAGGTTAACAAAATTTTATGTTCTCTAATTCATAAATTTAATGCCAAAGTCATGGCTATATGTGAATCAAAAGATTTAAATGCTTATTATATATAGAATCTAATAGGCTCACTCATTTCCTACGAGCAAAATGTGAGTCAAAGATTTTTAGTGCAGGTGATGAGAAGATTATAGTGCTAAAAACCAAAGACACGGATGAATATGTCTTAGTAGAGGATGAGAGTAATAAAATATTATTGATAATAAATAAATTCAAAAGTCTATTGAAGCACAAGTATAAGCACCAACAAAAGTGGAGCAAAGGTAAAAATGGTAAAAATGTTAAGTTTTTTCTAACATTATTTGCTTTAGGTGTAGGAAACATAAACATTTGAAGCTTGAATGGCCCAAATTAAAAAACTTTTCTTACAAGGGAAATGAGTAAAAAAAAGCCTATTGAAATATAGGGAAATGATAAAAAGCAAAAAAATCTCCTAGGCAGACATAGCTTCTGAATTATCAGAATAGGACTAAGACGATGAGATATAAGCATGTTAAGGTTTGTTTTAATTTTGTTTATGTGTTTTTATGTGTTTGTTTATCTATTTTATGTGTTTAATTTTATTATATTTTAAGCATAATTTTATATTTTTGTTTCTTTATTATGTTATTTTTTTGTCTACATATATTTTAATTTTAGGTGTTATTTTATCTCTTCTTTTTAATAACATCAAAGGGGGAGAATGTAATGTAATTGGTTGTATTTATATTTTTTATTTTTTTTGTTATTTGGCTTTAAAATTTTTGTTTTAAAAAATATATTGCTTTCCCTTATTTTTTTAGTGAGGGGGAGTTTAGGAGAAAATATTTTTAGTTCGCAAATTCAACCAATATTATTTTCCATCATAAAAAAAGGGGAGATTATTGCAACTCATGTTCATGAGTTTATGATTTTGTTGATAACAAATAATATTGATAACCTTTTTATTTCTCCTAGTGTTTTTAGTGCATATTTATTTGTGTTTTTACTAATATTTCAGGTACACCATACACAATTCTTTGAAGATTTAGAGCTCAAGATTGAATAGAATAGGTTATGTTAAATGAGTATGTAATTTTTAGTTATTTATTTTTAATTTATTGAGTCAAGTCCTGTAATGATGTATGTTAGCTTGGTGATCGTTCACACATATAGGGGGAGCAAAAATGATTTTAAAATAATTCTATATCATTTTTAAATTTTTACATGTGATGATAGTTGGAATGTGAAAAACAGTTCTTTTAGGTCTTTTGATTTAGCATGTATTGTCATAATTCTAATTATTTAGTTTATCTTTATTTTACATAAATAATAAATATTAAAATGTTATTAATTAAATTTAAAGTTATATTGACATAATTTTAAATAATATACTATTTAAAATTAATCATTTTATATTTTAATGTTAATAAATTCTAACAATTATTTTTTAAATGAATTTAACACATCTTAAGCTCATTAATTTTAATTGTAAATTTCATTATTGTACTATTTACATTCACATAAGGTGATCATTTGTATTTATTAGTTCTAATAATATAATATTATTTAAATCAACTATCAAGAAAAAGTGGAAAAAATAAAATTTATAATAGTGTATGATATGAATCATATAGCTAGTAAAAAAAATTCAAAAATTGATTAGAATATATGATTGTTGCATCCTAGAATATTCATGGGGGTAGAAAAATATAAAGTTTGATATCTTAGCTTTGTACAAAAATCTAGTACATAATCAAATAAAAGAGAGGATGTAGCATTCATAAGAGATACCAGAGTTTTTACAAGGAAAACCCATAGGCCTAGCCTAGTTTGAATGATTGCACTAGTGTTTGTAGTTGATCACAAATAAGGCTATTCATTTGGGGAAGGCCTTGGCTTGATGTAACAAATACACATCATATAGAGTGAATTACATGGTGATAATTTAAAGAATCATTAATAAATGTTTGTTTAGTCATCTTGACTATAGTTGGTGGGTGATAGTGGTCGGAAAGATCATAGTTTGATGACGGTGGTTGAAAGGACCATAGTTGGTAGGCGTCTGAGGTCAGAAAGAGAGTTAATAGGAGATGGAGGTTTGAAGGGCCATAGTTTGCGAGTGATGGAGGGCAAAAAGATTGTTGTCTTATGACAAAGATAAAAAAACCATAGTCAGTGGGAGAAGGATGTAAAAAAGACCATTATTTGGCGACATAGGTATGAGAGATCATATCAGCGGGCGATAGAGGTTAAAAATATTGTAGTCATTAGGATATGGTGGTCATAAAGATAGTTTTTGTTGGTTGATAATGGTCAAAAGACTGTTGTATAGTGACAAAGGTTAGAAGAGCTGTAGTCAGTGGGTGGCAATGCTTAGAAAGATCATTGTCTAATGATGGATGTTGGAAGAACCATAGTCAGTGGGAGATAATGGTTAGAAAGACTGTTGTCTGGTGATGAGGGTTAAATGGACCATAATCAGTGGGTGATGGAGGTCAGAAGGACCATAATCTTGAACTTGGTGGAATTCTAGTACTAGTCTATGGCTAGGCAGAAGTTTAGTATTAGTTGGTGGATGAGTGTAAGCCCAACAAAAATTGAAAGCTAGATGTAAGTCCAACATCAAATTGTGGTCGAACAGAAGTATGATATTATTTGGTGGCTGGGAGGAATTTCGATGATGATCCGACGACGGTCGTCCTGGATGATTACTTCAAATCAGAGGTAAATCGTCTAGAACATCGCCCTGAATATGATCTGGCCGATGTTGATCGTTCAGAAGCAACTAAGGTTTTTGAAGTGATCATCCCGGACGATATTGAGATCATCCTGGATGATGTGATCGTATCAATCATCCTTAATTACTTTCCTTAATTATCTGATCAATTTAGGCATAATTGTATCAAATCATCCAGGATGATACACGATCGTCCTGGCCGATATCCAAAAATAAAGAATGCCTAAATAGATCATGTCGGTGAATTCTTTATGTTTTGAGCATATCATCCTGGCCGATACATGTATCATCCAGGCTGATATCCTAATGACAGCTGGCTTGACTAAGAGTCCTGATTAGGGTTTATGTTTTAAAACCGATCGTCTAGGACGATATAAATATCGTCCTGGACGATATAAATATCGTCCTGGATGATATGAGTAAAAATAGAAATTATAAATTAGTAAGAAAACAATCACTCAAGTGTGTGTGTGTAGGGTTACTTAGCATCAGACACTTCCAAGATTACAATTGACTCAAGAAAGGGAAAAGAAAAGTTACAGACTGACTCAACCCTAATCTACCCAATCTTGAGCTGGTTCTGTTTGTCGTTTGATCTCTTGGCCTTAAAATGTCAGTAGAAAAATGCAGTCGGAGTGTTTGCCATCATTAAAACCATAATTCATGAAACCAAATCTGCAACAATCTCCCCCTTTTTTATGATGACAAACACTCCGACGATTATTTCTAAAACAGTAGTGTAAAAATAGAAAGTCTTTCAAGATTCAGAATAAAAGTTTAAACATACAAACCTACTACTCCCCCTTTTGACATCTCAAAAAGGAGAAGGAAACTAAGAAACAAAGTAAAGCAACTAGAACTAAAAGAAAAAAAAACACAATGCAGAAAAAACAAACTGTAGAAAATAGATGCTAAACCTAGAAAAATGAGGGACCCTGATCATCAGACGGAGGTGGTGGTGGTGGCTGTTGGAAGTAACTAGACATGGCAGCAAACGGTGAGCCAAACCAGGTCATGTCCTGGTCGTGCTGCTGCTGTTGGTGTGCTGTATAGGCATCAAAACGGGCCATGTCCTCATCATGCTGCTGCTGGTGGTGAGCAACGAAAGTGTTGAACCAGGCCTCCAACTGATCAAATCTCTCTACTAACTGATCTAACTATGAGTGCTGGCGGAGAGGAGCAGGTTCAGGAATAGGAGCAGGAGCCTCCTCCTCCTCGACCCTCTGAGTGTCTTCATCCCCTTGGTAGAGATGAGTACTATGAAGGACTTTGAGTGAATTATTTGAGTAAAGAGATGGTGGATGATTGGGAGGAGTAGGATATTGAAGATTGTACTTAGTTTGTTGAACATAAGTAATGAGGTGTCCTAGAGCGAGATTGGGTTTCCTCTTATGGCCTGGATCACAGATTGATGTCAAATGATTGATGTATCGAAAAATCAGGTCAGTGGCATTAAAATCTCAATGGATAATGTAAAAGGTTGTAAGTGAAAGCAGTGGAGTGATGTGTACTCAGTCTCTGGCTTTTGGAATGATGGAAGTGTGAAGGACATGTTGGATTGTCCTAGCATTTTTGGCTAAAGAGCTAGTATATCCAACATAAAAGGGTGAGTCAGTGTGGCGTAGAAAATTATTTGCAACGGACCAGTTATAGTCAAGATCAGAGACAATTGTATGCATCTTATCCCCGGTGGTGGATAGCTGCAAAAGTTCAGCACAATCTTGATATGTGATCTCACCAGGGTATCGATTCACATAGGAGGTGAGGGCTGTGTATGAATTATTCATGCGGAGGTTTGCAAAAAATTCAAATAGAAGTTCAGAGCAAAAGGGTACGGCTAGGGTAAGAATAAATCAGAGCGATGTATGGGAAAAAGGTCTAATACCAGATAGCAAAGGTAGGCAGGATTGATCGTTCTTGAAAGAGTAATGTCGCATTCCTTATAACGGTGTTAAGCTGCTTGATCTTCCGCTTCCCGAAAATGAGGGTCCAGAGTGGCCCTCGAGGAACCTCCCGATGCCTGACGAACACGTTTTCCTCCAGCCATATTAAGAAAACGGTAAGCAAAAAATGGAAGGAAAGATTTGTGAGAAAACTAGTGGTTGGAGGCCTGAATTTAAAGGAACGGTTCGATCATCCAGGATGATCGTGGAATCATCCAGGACGATATAGTTCAATTATTAAGTATAGGCCGAATGGTCAAAAAGGCGGTCCAATCGTTCGGGCCTATAAGACATCGGCTAGGACGATAAGACTTAGGCGATCATCCCAAGGAGTCAAGCCGGACGACCGTTGAAAAAGCAGATAGTCCGGGTCGATTAGGTGGATCATCCAGGATGATACTCAATAATTGATCGTATCGGCTGAATTTAAAACATTTTAAATCATGTGCCACGTGTATCGGCCAGACCGAATAGTGGATCATTTGGGACGATTGTCCATATGGATCATCCCGGGTGATTTTAATGACTTAAAATGTGCTGACAAGTGTATCATCTAGGACGATCAAGTGTATCGGTCGGGATGATGTCCACAAATGCATCGGCCAGTACGAAATATAAATCGGCCAAGATTATAAAAATGAATGTAGCAGATGACGATCATATCGTCCAGGACGATATTGGATCGTCCGAGACAATGAGTTATAGCAAAGTCAGAAAAAAGCAAGTAGATGGATTTAGAACATAGATGGTCCAATTGTCCAGGACGATAAAAAAATCGACCAGGACAATGTGAAAAAATTTGGAAAATCAGGGAAAGATGGAGATGATCAGAGAGAGTCCACAAACAATAAAAATACAAATAATAAAATCAATATAAAAATAACAAAATAAAAAAAAGATAAAACAAACAAAATAATTTTTTTAATTTAAATTTGCAAAGCAGCATATGATAAATTTCTCAAATAATTAAATTTTAAAGATTAGAAAGATCAATGAGTTAACAATGTCAAAATATGAAAATAGTAAAATATACGATCATGTTAACCCTAGCTCGACTTCTTTCAGGGCAAAATCATCTTTTGAAAATAAAAGGCCTATCTTAGATCAAACTAATAGGGTAAAAATAAGATCCATTCAAAACTTGGCTACAAAAAAATATCTTAGAAAATAATATACTAAACTAATTTGTCTCAATCATGGAATTTGAAATCAAGCCTTTAAAAATATCAAGTAATCCATGAATTCTTCTAAAATTTTAAATATTTGAAAGAGGGGTAAGCTTGTCTTATGTGGGCTCATTTTATACCTCTTGTCAATTTGAATGGCGCTCTTTGCGCATCTTTTAATTTTTGATAAATTTTTCAATTTGGCATCATTACGCATCATTTTTTTGGCATCATTGGTCTTTTTTTTCTTTTTCTTGTTCTTACAAGCTAGATCTCTTTTTCAATAACTCTTAAAATATAATTAGTTGTGAGTAGATCTTCCAGATATTAGAGAAGAAAAACTCACTCTCTAATATAAGGAAGAATAGACCACAAAGCAGACTCAAATTCATATGATAAATGCAATGGCAAGATTTCAATTAACTTGAAAGATATATAAAAGCTTTGAATATTATATATACGGTAGATTATTGTAACAAGATAAAAAAGATCTTAGTTTCAAAAACCATTTGTTAATATGGGATAGACTTTTGTTTAGAGAAGAAAATTATACCACTAAAAGAGGTTAGAGGGGGGGGGACCATCAACAGTGTTTCTCCCTTTAACCGATTGAGAGATATTAATCATTGGCTATAAATCTCTAAAATTTAAGAACTAGGAAAATCATCATAAAGAAAAGGAAAGCAAAAAATAAAAATAACTAAAAAGAAACAAGCACAAAAGACAGAAAACAACGATAATCAAAACATGCATTTCAAGAATTTATTAAGCATTAAGTTTAAACAATTATGAGCTACGAGCCTCCGTTTGTCCAAGATTCATATGCTCTCACGAGGTCTTTGATAAGAGCATTCCTACAAAAATCAACAAACGTCAGATTTAGGAACCCAAATGGGTTTGGGTCCCTTCTTATGAAAGGAAGAATGCAATGTATGTGTGCTATACTATGAATCATGCAATTTGGGTTTCCACACCCAATGTGTACTGTGGTGAACAGTACAAGTGTGTGAGATGTGTCCTAGCATGCCACATGAAAAGCGTCTAACACCAGGAAAAGGATTTCTTAAATGGTTTGGATTGTAATGCCTATTCCTAGGTCTTGCTTTAGATCAAAAGTGGGTGTCATCTAATTTCTCTTAATTGTTTCCAATTCAGTTTTAAACCTCGAGTTAGTACTTTCTAAAGCAGCATTCTTAATCCTCAAATTTTACTCCATCTCTTTAGATTTCTTAAAATCAAATTCAAATGAGGAGTGTGATGCTTTTAATGAATCATGCTCATCAATCAATTCCAAATGTTTTTTTTTAATTCATCAAATTCATCAAGTAAAACCATGTGATTTGAATCAATCATTGAATGATCTTTAATAATAATTTCATGCTCTTTTTGTAAATTCAAAAGCTCCAAGTTTAAACTAGCATGAGTTTTCTTAAGGTTTTTATATGATGCATGAATTTTCCCACAAATTTCAAACAATTGATCATAGGTTGGTTTACATACCTCTTCTTCATCACTTTGATCAAGATGATTTTCTACCATTAAGCACAAGTTTGTTGTTTCTTCCTCAGGTTCAGTTTCAGATGAGTCAGAAGCAGATTCCGCCTAGAATGCCTTTTGAATTCTCTTCTTGTCCTTCTTGAACTTAGGTTTCTCCTCACTCTTTTTTTTGCTAGAGTCATCCTGAAGTGTAGGAAAATCAGCTCTGACATATCCAGGCTTCCTGCATTGAAAACAAACAACATCAGAAGATCCTTTAGAATATTTGTTATCCTTACCTTTTCTCTAAATTTGATGATGCTTGTGACTCTTCCTTAGAAAGCTTTTGAATTTCCTTGTGATTAAGGTAATGTCATCCCTTTTAGACCCGAAAGAATCAGAGTCGTGTTGTTGACCTTTAATGCCACTATTTTCTCCTTTCTTATCTCACCTGCATCAAGATTTCTTTGATTCACCCCTTGCTCGAAAGCAATGAGTAAGCCAAGTGAGTTATCAATCGAATTAGTATTCAAATCTTTAGACTCAGTGATTGTAGTGATTTTAGCATCAAAATAGAAAGGCAAGCATCTTAAAATCATGTTACTTTTTCATAATTTGAAAGTTATCTTCCTAAGGCATGCAAAGAAGTTACAATTTGAGTAAACCTTGTATACATATCAAAAATTGATTCAGAAGATTTCATACGAAAAAGTTTATAATCATGCAAGAGAATATTCAAACGAGATTGCTTAACTTCATTGGTTCCTTCATAAGTAATGCACAACCTATGCCAAATCTCTTTTCTAGTAGAGCAAGTAGAAACACACATGTAGTCTTCAGATTTTAAAGCATAGAAAAAAAAATTCAAACATTTTTCATTAAGTTGAGCTAAATCTCTTTCATCAAAAGTCCATTCAATAAAAAACACTTCAGGTTTAATTTCGTTAAGTTCACGAGAAGGTGGAGAATATCCTTCTTTAAGAAGCATCCACATGTGATAATTAGTTGATTGTAAAAGAGTAGTCATGCGAGTTTTCCAAAAATCAAAAAGTACATTGTCAAACAAAGGTGGTCGTGTAATAGAATATCCTTCCATTGTATTACGATTCCCAAAGTTACCCATGAATCAAAATTCAAAAAGTTTTCAAACTCAGTTTTTATGAATCCCACTCTGATACCACTTGAAAGTTTGTTAGGAATGTTAAGCCCTAAAGAACTAGCCTGAGGCTAACCAAGAGGGGGGGGGGGGGGGGGGGATTGGAGGGGGGGGGTTGAATTAGTATTTTAAAAACTCTTTCTTATATCAAATCACAACAAGTACAAGCCAAAATCACCACAAAAAAATAAGTGCGGAAAATTAAAATACGGAAGCAGTAAAAAGAATACAAGGGTTTATAGTGGTTCGGTCAAGTTTACCTACGTCCACTCCCTGGAGGCGCCCACAAGGTATTGAATTAAGTAAGTGTCTCTCCTTTAGCTCCCACAGTTAGGCAGAGAAGCCTTTACACCCAACTACTTTTTACCAACCCCGGTGTACCAGAGAACTGACTCCTTTTGCTTCCTCCTGAAGCGGGTAGAGAACCGACTCATTTTGCTTCCTACTAAAGTAAGCATAGAACCTAGACCTTTTTCTGAAGTAGACCTCCCAAGAACCTCCCAATAATAAAGGACGAAGATCAGAGAAGACGAGTTGGAACCATGCTTGGAGTAACCCTTGTGAACCCTCTCACAAACTCCCCCTCACAAGTTCCTCTCTCTCTCTCTTTCTCTCTCTCCCTCTCTCTCCCTCTCCCAAGGCTCTCTTAGGTCAAGACAGTAGCACTCAAGGTTCTTACATGAGAAAAATTGGATCCTTTAAATAGAATTTCAAGAATCAACATTATCATCCAGGATGATATGGATATCGTCCTGGCCGATCAGTACAAATCATGGACTATCGTACTGAACATCACCCTGAATGAGGGTCTGGATGATTCAAAATTAGCTTGATCCTCTAGTACGATCTCACGATCGTCCCGGTTGATTAGTTCAAATTAGAGGTAAATCATCCAGAACATCGCCCTGAATATGATCTAGCCGATATTGATCGTCCAGAAGCAACAAAGGTTTTTGAACTGATCATCCTGGACGATATTGAGATCATCCCGGACGATGTGATCATATCAATCATCCTTAGTTGCTTTCCTTAATTGTCTGATCAATATAGGCATAATTGTATCAAATTGTCCAGGACGATACATGATCGTCCTGGCCGATATCCAAAAATAAAGAATGCCTAAATAGCAAATTCTTTCTATTTTGAGCATATCATCTTGGCCGATACATGTATCGTCCAAGCCGATATCCTAATGACGGCTACCTTGACTAGGAGTCCTGATTAGGGTTTCTGTTTTAAACCCAATCGTCCAGGACGATATAAATATCATCTAGGACGATATGAGTAAAAATAGAAATTTCAAATTAGAAAGAAAAGAGTCACTCAAGTGTGTGTGTGTGTAGGGTTACTTAGCATCAGACACTTCCAAGATTACAATTGACTCAAGAAAGGGAAAAGAAAAGTTACAGACTAACTCAACCCTAATCTACCCAATCTTGAGCTGGTTCCGTTTGTCGTTTGATCTCTTGTCCCTAAAATGTCAGTAGAAAAAGGCAGTCGGAGTGTTCTCTATCATCAAACCATAATTCATGAAACAAAATCTGCAATATATGTTATCTAGAAAAGATTGTGTTCTATAAAATGGGTGGCTGAAGAGGTTATCCAATGGGGTTTGGGAGCTGCCAACATTGTTTTCTCCAAGATAAATGCTTGGGTAATTTTTTTATTGATAGCAATTTTAGCACTCATTCTACTTTTTCTTGTAAAGTCAAGGATTTTATTACTAATGACAATCGATATATTAATTTTCTTAATGATTTTTTGTTGGATTTTATTATCTATATTATTCTCAAGATTCCTATTCATTTAGATATGGATGACTGTATTTTGTTTAATCTTTATAATGATGGTAAGTTTATGATTAAGCAGGTCTAGAACCTTTTTTAGGCAAGCTTACCCTAAATATTCTATTTATTTGGTTATTTGGCATGCTAGTATTCATTCATATGAAGCATGTTTTTGTTCATGACCCAATTGCTATGAAAGTGTGGCTTTATTTTGATGGTATGTTTAATGTGCATTCTTCTTATTATTATAACTCTATCTCTAATCTTCTTAAAGATTGTTTCGTTCCTACAAAAGGTCATATTAGGAACATCTTCATATTTGTTATCTAATGGTTTTAATGGAGAAGGAGAAATGAGTCTAATCATGAGAACGTTAAGATGAATGTTATTAGTATTATTTTTAAAGTTAAGGAGAATTTTATTTTTTTACCTTTTTTTTGCTAATTTACTAAAGGCTGACTCTTTTAAAGGTTATTATCATGTTGCTAATGAGTTTGGTGTGGTTTTCCAATCCACTTCCTTTGTTATTAAAGATATAATTATTATTTGGAATAATCCTTTGGAGGGTTGCTTTAGGCCAATACTGATGGTTCCATGAATAACTTGCATGCTGGTTGTGGTGGTATTATTAGAGACTACAATGTGTTTATTATTGCTGCTTTTACTGGTTTTTGCTCGACAAATACTGCTATTAAAGCTGAAATTGACGGTCCTCTTTATGGCTTTCAATTATGCATTTCTTTAGGCATCACTAATGTTTGGATTGTAGTGAATGTTATGCTTTTGGTTAATTATATTAATGGAAATTCTATTACTAATCTTGCTAATTTTACATGTTAGGAGATATTAAACACTAGCTCTCTTTTATTACTTTCTCTATATCTCGTATTTTGCATGAAGGGAATGTTGTTGTTGATTCCCTTGTCTAATGTGGAGTGTAATTTAAATGGCTTCATTGATTTTAAAAAACATTTTTTTACCCTGGGAGATTAAAGGTTTGGTTAGACTAGATCATTCTAGTCTCCCTTACATTCATTTATTATAGTCATTTCCATTTTTCTTTTATTTTTTTATATGCTTGTTGTTTGGCTCTGGCCTATTTTAATTTCCTTGTCGTTGTTGGTTTTTACTATGTTTTCTATTCAAATCCTTTAGGGATTTATTGTTTTACTATGAACTGGAGACATTTTTATCATATGCTTTTAAAGAGGAGCTTTGTTATTTGTTTGATTGGAACTGATATGACCCACTTATTGTATTGAGATTCTTTTTGGTATTGGTTATATTATCAACTTTCCTTTTTGCTAATGTTTATTAACTGTAGTGGTTGGTTGGGGTTTAGCAATGATTTGAATGTTTACATCACTGATTTAACCCCTAAATGTTGCCCTCTTTTTCCTTGGTGTAGTTTTCTGGAACACTTATCTCTTACCCTTTTTTTTCTTGTGGGGGCTGTTGTTTGTGGAAACAACTCAGAGTTGGTTTGTGTGTGTTATTTCAAGTTATTTAATCTTTGTTTGGATTTGGAGTGTTGGGATCAAGATTTCAATTATGTGTTCATCATGATTTCTACTTCCTCTAATTCTCAATCTATTCCTTTGTTCAATTCTTGTGCTGGTTATGATTGGTTGGGTCTAGGATTAGATTTGAGTGGCATTTGGGGTTACTTCATGATGGTATTACTCATACTACACTCCTGAGCTTTGCTCTCCCTAATCACCTCAATGTTTTGGTTTTCTAGTTAACTTTTACTACTGTTGAGATCTTTTGGTTTATCCTTAAGTGGGATGCTTCCAGCTTTGGATTAGTGTCTGACTATTTTTTGTTATTGGCAAATAATTTTTTGGGCAATTACTGTATTTTCGAATGGTGGATCTATTTTGTTGTGAGATTGATCATTTTGAGACTTATCAGTTGTGTTGGTTGGTTGCTTTGCTTCCTCCATGGGGGCTATTTTTTCATGTTTTATTTTAGTAATTATTTGGGTTTGTCTTTCGGGTTGCCCCATCCATTTCTCCTCTTCACAAATATTATTGATCCTCCTTACATGCACTAGTTGGTTTCTTTTTTTTACTTTAGGGTGGCCCTATATTGTGCCATTGCTCTAATTAAGCATGTGGGGTCTTTTCATGCTATTACCGTTATTTGTTTACTCTTCTTTTTAAGGTGAATTTTTCCCTTATTTCTCTACACTTTTGCCTCACTCTAATAGTAAGCATGGTTTGAAAGGGAATGCTATGGATGGAAGTTATATTTTCCAGAGTATTACATGCCCCGAATTTACATTAGGTTTCTCATTTCTAGGGTGTGTCATAACCTCACACAAATGCTTTCATTATTTTACTTTATCATATGCTATTTTAGGTTTTAGGATAATATAGATAAGATTATGTTTATTTTCCTTTGTGTTAAAGTTTTTGTGCTTCATATTTGTACTAGTTAGAGCTCTTCTATGTGCTCTCGGTTAGTTAATTTCTGGATCTACATCACAAGCTTCTAGAAAGCTTCCAACAGAACTATATTCATAATTCTCAATTGGGATTTTTCTATCCATAGGTTTATTACCCTTATTTGTTCCATTTATTTACTGCTTATAAAGTTACTTGCTATTTTCATATGTTCTTATGCATGCTTTGGTTTTGCATTTCTAATCTCTTATAGGTTCATGGGATTATGGATCTTCTATGTTTACTGATTATATTTTGCTGGAAGATTGAACTGAATGTTCTTATTTTTATCTTCCTTTTTCGGGAGCAGGCTTCTTACCTCACTAGATTATTATTAGTTTTTTTTTTTGTAATTCTTAGTATAGGGAACCATTAGCTCATAAGTTTTCTTTTGATTTTTTTTGTAGCTCTTTCGAGCATTAGCGAACTGAACATTCTCGTTAAGGATATTGTAATCCTTTCTATATTAATGTGTAGTCCCCTTTGTGTGTTTAAAAAAAAAAGAAGAAGATAGAATTTAAATCCACACTACCAGTACACCATCTTTGTTCCTACTCTAGGGATTCTGTGGCGACTCTAATGTTTCTTTTCAATGCTCATTTCCTCTTCATCAAGGATCAAAAAAATTTTTTTCTTTGGAATTTGTTTTGTTTTTTGCTATCACATATGTTTTTGCTCTTTTATTTTGATCATTTTTTTACTTTCCCGTGGGTTTTGGGTGTTGACGATTCCATCGTCATTGTACCATGGGCTCGCCTCGAATGCGGATGGCAGTCTTGATCTTTCAAGGATGTTCTTACTGGAAGTTGTGTTTCTATATCAAAGGTGAATTTTGTTCATTCTTCCTTCAATGGGTTACCGGCCTTTATGTTTGATGACAAGGTTCTCTCGCATCTTGCAGAACATACTATATTCAAGGTTATCAAATGTGCTTGCTTAAATGGACACCTAATTTTGATGTTTGTGAGGAATTTATGATAGCTTCGGTTTGGATTTCCTTTCTTAATCTAAGGCTTTATTTCCTTAATTTCCATATTTTTTTATTTTAGCTTCTATTTTTGGTAGACCGTTATAAATGGATGAAGCAATTGCGTCCATTCCATGTCCATCTATAGCTAGGGTTTTGGTTGAAATGGACATATCCAAGAAACATCCCAATGAAATATGGATTGGTCTTGAGCTTAATGGATATAACAAAAGTTGATTTTGAAAATTTATCGTTATTTTGTAATTTTTGTAAAATGCATTGACACTATAATGCTAAATGTGTTAATTTACATCCACATTTATGTAAGATTAAGGAAATACCTAAAGAATCAAAAGGGAAAAGTTTGACTAACCTTGTGCAGGAAAAACTTTAGGAGCTCAACTTGCATCAATAGAACATCTCCAATGTCCAAATATTGTTGGGAATGAAACTCATGAATCTGTTGGGCCTAGGGAGGTTGGCGGTTGATTCTTTCTAATTTGATCCTATCATCCCGGACGATGATAATGTCGTCTAGGATGATTTGCTTGATTGCGGCTACATTAACCAGGATGCCCCAATTAGGGTTTCTAGTTTTAACAGATTGTCCAGGATAATTTTGGATTGTCTGGACGATGTGATCAAAAATAGAAAACTCTAAAATAGTCAGAATTTTTTCCCTAAGTGTGTGTGTGCAAAGTTATTTAACATCAGGACCCACATTATTACAAAAGACTAAAGAAAAGGTAAAAGACACTTGACATACATTACAAGCTGACTTAGTCCTAATCTATCAAATTTTGAGCTAGTTTGATTTGCAATTTAATCTTGTGGACCTGAATGTTAGTAGGCAACGTAGAGATAGAAAAATAAAAATATTTGCTATCATCAAAATTATATGCTTGAAATCTGATTCATAATAATCTTCCCCTTTTTGAAGATGGAATATAATCAAGACTAAATAAAACATGAACAGAAGTAAAATAGTATGACGAAACAACTCAAACACTACTCACTACTCCCCCTTTTGACATCAAAAGAAGGAGAAGGAAAACCAAAAAAGAAAAGCATAATAGAAGACAAAAAAGAAGAACGGAAGCAAAGTTTTTTTTATCAATACATGAATATGATAAAGTCTCCATGCGATTGAATTACAAAATTTATAAGAATATCTAGTGAACATCATCGAAATCCAAAAAAATGGTAGAAAAGTCGATCCTATTGGCCCTTGCTTGAACTTCTCTCAAGGCAGAATCATCTTTTCAAAACAAAGGACCTAACTTAAAATAACCAATTGGATAAGAAAAAGAGATCCATTCAAAATTTGGTTTCAGAAAATTATCTTATAAAATAACATACCAAAGTAATTTTTCACATTCGCAAAATTCAAAATCAAGCATTTGATCAAGTGACACATGAATTGTTCTAAGATTTAATGGTTTGAAAGAGAAGGAAGCTTGTCATTTATGGGCTCAATTTATACCTCTTGTCAATTGATTGGCACACTTTATGCATCTTTTAATTTTTGATACACTTTGTGTATCTTTCAATTTTTTTGGCGGTCATTGCGCATCTTTCCAGATTTTCTTCTTTTGGGGTCTCATTTTATGCCCTTATCATTTTTTAAAAGATAGATCCCTTTTCAAAACTCTTAAATATTCTCATTTGTGAGTATATCTTCTAGATATTAGAGAAAAAAACTCACTCTCTAATATAAGGAATAATAAGCCACAAAACAGAATCAAATTCATATGATAAATGCAACAACTAGATTTCAAAAAATTTGAAAGTAATATAAAGACTTTGAATATTATATATATAAGATAGATTATTATAACAAGATAGAAAATATCTCAATCCCAAAGTCTAGTTGTTAATTTGAGATAAACTTTTATTTAGAAAATAAAATTACACGGCTAAAAGAGATTAGAGGAAGGAAAACAATCAACAGTGTTTCTCTCTTTAGTTGATTTAGAGATGTAAAATATTGACTACAAATTTTCAAAAATAAAAATAAGGAATAAAATATCATTTCAGTAGTGGTCACAGAGAAAAGAAGAAAAACTAAACTAACAGAAATAAAACATGAAAAATAAAAGAAAGTAAAAAAGTGAAACAAATAAATCTGAAACAAACAAAATAGTAGAAAAACAACTACAAGCAACAAAATAGAAAATTTAGAATACAGTAAACATTAAGTTCATGCATTTAAGTCAATCACACCCAATCTAATCCTTTTTTTTTTTGAAAGAAATGCATCAAATAGCATTAAAACCAAAAGAAGAAGCTAAGTACAAGTAATAAGGGGATCACATTCTTCCTTGATTAAGCCTAGCAACAAGGAAGGAATATGATCAAAAGAAGAACTATCAAAGAAAAAACTATTCTCCAAAGCCATAGTAGCACAACAATTTGCTACTCTATTACAATTTCTAGAGGCATGGAGAAAGACAACCTTATTAAAATCATGTAAAAAACATAAATTCTTATGTGGCCACTTACCCACATTCTCCTTATTATCCTTCAAAGAATTCTGAATGAATTTGATGATATTCACATTATCACTTTCTATGATCAGCCCTTTACATTCCAGCATCCAGTTCTTCAAAAATTCTCTAACCGTGAGGACTTCTTGTAATTCAAGATGACCAATATCCCAATGCTCTCCTTTTTTTCCAAAAGCACTAATAAATCTTCCTTTGTAGTCCCGGAAGATTCCTCCAATGCCAGCCAAATTAGAACATAATCTAAAATTTTACGATTCATGAGGAATATATTGGTTGGTATGGCTGATTTACCAAGTCTCCACCAAAGCAATTCAATATTCTTGGTCAGCTTTAATTTCTTCACCCAGCTGAAATACTCCACGTCCTCCATATTGCAATTGTTGAGCCACAATTGTTCATAAACCATAGCAGACATTGTTTTCCCTGAACCAAACTTCAGCAGCTCCATATGATCCTCCTCATTATACTCAATAGGAATTTGAGTAATTACAGAGACTAAGTGAGAGTGAAATGCTCTTTGTAACAGATCATAATTCCACCTACCATTATCTAGAATCAATTGCTGCACATTCATACCTTCCAGAAAATCATTGTCTAGAAAAGTAGGCTAACGACTTAAGCATCTATCAAGCACCCAAGTGTCATTTAGGATGCTGATTTTATCTCCTTTCCCCACCTTCCAATGAACAACCATCTTTAAATTCTTGCCGCCATCCAGTAGGATTCTACAAGCATTTGAGCTGATATTCCTGTGATCTCCATTTATTACATTATTCCCATACTTACTCTCCATGACACGGTGAAACAAAGAACCATATTTTTGAATAAAATTCCATGTCACTTTGGATCTTAAAGATCCAATTCTCTGTAAAGGCAAGTGTAAGCCCAAACCTCCCATACTACTAGGCTTGCAAATATCATTCCAAGCAATGTAATGCATCCCCCTAGTGCCATCTTTATTATTCCAAATAAAACTTCTACAAAGCTTCTCCAATTCATGTAAAAGCTTCTTAGGTACCAAGGAATGAGTAATAAGAAAGTTTGCCATAGAAAACAAAGAGCTTTAAAAAAGAATCAATTTACCTCCCAAGGATAAGGATTTCCTACTCCAAGCATTAAGTCTCTCCATGGCATTGCTAAGAACTTCTTGATAATCTGCCATCTTCATTCTTTCAAGTGAGATTTTAACTCCTAAGTATCTCATTTCCTTTACAATCTTAAACCCAAGAAGCCTGCCAATCTTCCTCCTCATTCGATGGTTGACAACCTTCCCAAACAGCAATTGAGATTTGCCAATATTAATCCTCTGTCCAGTCCACTTACAAAACTTCTCCACAATTGTCTTCATATTTCTAGCCAACTCAACCGATGCATGAGAAAAGATAAGAGCGTCATCTGCATATAATAAATGCGTAATCTTTGGCCCACCGCTTGAAATTTGAATGCCAAGGCTTTTCCCTCTTTGCTCCAACGAATTAGTAATAAATTGGAAACACATGATGAACAAATAAGGTGAGAGTGGACATCCCTGACGAAATCCACTCTGAGCATTGATCCATTCCAAGTACTTCCCATTAATAATGATGGAGAATCTCACATCTACAACACATTCCAAGATAAGATTAGAGAAAGCAATAGGAAACCCATACCATCTCAAAATATGACGAAGAGTAGTCCACCCCATGTTATCGTAAGCTTGTTCCATATCAAGCTTAACAGCCATCATTCCCTTCTTATTTTTTGAAATCTTAAACTTGTGGAAAATCTCCTGAGCAAGCAAACAATGTTCAGCAATAGATTTTCCATGTATGAAGGCAACTTGTTCTTCAGAGATCATTCTAGCCATTCCCTTTTTAAATCTATTAACAATCATAGTAGCCACAATTTTATAATTGGTTTGACAAAGGCTAATGGGCCTATAATTGGAAGGAAACAACGGGTTCCTTATTTTAGGAATTAGGACAATCAACGTGCCCTTCCATTCCTTATTCATATGGTTTGAATTGAAAAAATTTCTCACAGCCTTCCAAAAAGTATCCCATATGATATTCCAATAGCTTTTGTAGAATGAAGAGGTAACACCATCCGCACTAGGAGACTTGTTGTTCCCTTGCTGGAATACCGCAGTCTGCAACTCATTTTTAGTAAACTCAGCATTTAATAATTCCATGTCTTTAGCATTCAACTTCTGATTTTCCATAATATGAGGCCAACCCGTGACTTCACATTCCCTATATTCCCACTTCTTCTCAAAGAATTTGGTGAAGACTTTCTCAATTTGATCCTCATCCACTTGCACCTTATTAGCTTCATCTTTGACCTGGAAAATACGGTTCCCATTTCTTCTGGCTGTCGCAAAATTATGAGACAACTTAGAATTTGTATTTCCTTCCTCATGCCACCTAGCCTTAGCCCTTTGATTCCACCATGTAGAAAGTCTTCTCATAGTGATATTGAGTTGATGAACCTTGTTTCTAAGTACAAACAAGTCTTCAGCGGACCAATTACTACTCAAAGCTTCTCTGTTTTGCAATTCAAGGATCTCTTGCTTCAATTTATCCTTTAAAGCATTCAAATCCTTGCACTTATTTCTACTCCAGAAAAACAAGGATTTTAAAGTACGATTAATTTTTTTCCGTAAGACTTCATACTCATTACCTTCGTCATGCTTCTTCCAGGAATGATAAACTATGCTTTTAGCCGCCGGATAGGATCTCCATGTATTTTCAAACTTGATTGTTCTCGTCTTAAGTCGTATTCTATCATCCATCTTGAGCACAAATGGACAGTGATCAGACGCCATCCTCGCCAAATGCCTGTTTACTGCCAAAGGAAGCTTTTGCATAGCCAAGGAGTTCAAAATACATCTGTCTAACCTCTCCCATATACGAGAGTTACATTCTTTGTTGTTACACCATGCGTATCTTGGCCCAACAATTCCAATGTCATGGAAGTCTGAATTTACCATGAAGCTCTTCATATCTCTCGGTCCCTTGGAAAAAAGGAACCTCTTACCACCTCTCTTCTCCTCTTTGTTTAGAATACAATTAAAGTCTCCCCCAATAATGGAAGGACTAGAATTCTCCAAGCTCCTCTCCAATTGGCTCCAAAGATCACCTCTCTCCTTGTTGCAATGGCTTCCATAAACCGTAGCAATCTTCCACATTCCTAAGCAAGGAATCAAAAGATTACCAATAATCAATTGAGAAGAGGCTTCAAAAACCTCAAAAGACACCAACTTTATGTTCCACAAAACCAGAATACCACCAGAAGTCCCAACAGCAGGTTGGTGAAAGTAATCCCACTCATTGCCCAAAAAGCAATCCACCTCCATTCTACCAATGTTAGACATCTTTTTCTCCATAACCCAATAAAGAAAACATTCTCATCTCTAACCATTTCCTTAAGATACAGGGAAGCCTCTTTCTTCCTCGCTCCCCTACAATTCCAAAAGAGAATTGTAGACATAATTAACAAGGTATAGAAGATCTTCCCCCACTATTGGGGTTCAACCTTCCATTCCTCTTCTTCTTCTCACTATTCACAGGTCCCAATGACTTCAGTTCTTTGGCTAATTTAACCTTGACATCTTCACTACCATAATTCATATCAAAGTTTACCTTTGGTTCCATAATTTTCATGCCATTGTCAACCACCTTGTCATTACTAACAGCTTTAACCAGAGGTTCATCATCATTCTCCTCAACCAAAACAGCAAACCAAATTGTTGATTGTTCGAACATACCAGTTACAGCAGTTTTTCCAGAGACTTCATCCGCCTTGTTACTGTTACATTCATCCTGAACTTTCTCCTGGACTTCTTCACGCGGAACATCCTTCTAACCAGCAGAATTTTTCAGTTCTGTCTTCCTTCCAATATTCTGCTCATAATTTTTTACTGCATTACTTCTTCTACCTCTTCTGTTCTTGAATTGGACATGAATCCATGGACCATATTCAGTGCTCACCACCGAATGCTCATTGTCATGTTTCACAAAATTTTCCTGCCCATTATCTGATCCCATGTTCTTCAATGACTGATCTTTAATCACCATCTTGACATTTTCCGGACAAGTCTTCAGATCATGGCCTACCCTTCCGCATTGGTAGCACATAAGATCAATTTTTTCATATTCCACCCTTTCGAAAAATCTCCCAGCCGAACCTTCAACCCACGTACCATTCAAAAGTTTTTTCTCTAAATCAATTCTCACACAAACACGTGCAAATTCACGTTTACTCCAACGGAATGTATTCCCATCTACATACATAGGAGATCCAAAGCAAGAAGCAATTCTAGCTATGCTATCTTCATCCCAGCAATATAGAGGTAAGCAAGGTAAACGGATCCACACCGGTGCCGATATACCCTTGAACGAGTTTGGATCAAAAGCATGAGTCCACCTATCCATTCCAACAATTAATCCATTAACATACCATGGGCCCCCATTCAAAACTTCTTCAACCACCTCACACAAATTGAACGAACAGAGTATCCAATCCATTCCAATTAAGGTCAAATGAAATTTGCCATATTGGCTCCTTTGTCTTCTTAGCTCCGTACTGCAAACAGAGAATTGAACTCCATTCCCCAGAACTTTGAGAACAATAGAGTTCTTCAACACTCTAACATTATCAAAAGCCAGTGGTTTAGTAAAGATGTCAACCAGTTGATTTTCAGTTGTCACATGATGTAACTCAATGTTATCTTTGGTCATATGATCTCTAATAAAGTGATGCCTTATGTCAATGTGTTTGGTATTTAAATGTTGGATATGATTCTTAGAGATGCAGATGGCACTAGTGTTATCACAAATGATTAAAATTATGCCTATAGGTAATCCTAAATCCAAAATTTATTGCTTCAACCAAAAGACTTGGGCCACACAACTCCCTAAGGTAATATACTCAGCTTCAGCAGAAGAAAGTGCAACATATTTTTATTTTTTACTACACCAGAAGACTAAAGACTTTCCTATGAATTGGCAAGTCCTAGAAGTGCTCTTTCTATCCACCCTACATCCTGCAAAATTAGAATCAGAATATCCAATAATCTTAAAAGAAGTGATGTGCCTAAGATACCAGATTCTTACGTTTTGAGTCCCCAAAAGATATCTAAGAATTCTCTTAAATGCAGTCAGGTGGGATTCTTTAGGACCAGCTTGTAATCTAGCATAGAGACAAACACTAAACATTATATCAGGTCGGCTAGCAATCAGGTAAAGTAATGATCCAATCATCCCTCATTACTTCTTTTCATTAATAGATTTTCCATTTGAGTCCTTATCCAACTGAACACTAGAGATTATTGGAGTATTCGTTAGCTTGGCTTTATCCATTTCATGTTTCTTCAAGATGTCCTTTATGTACTTTGATTGATTTAGAAAGGTTCCATCATCCAATTGTCTTATACTAAACCCTAAAAAGTAGGACAACCCTCCCATCATACTCATCTAAAACTTCTTACTCCTTATTTTAGAATAATCATCACATAGCTTTTTATCAAAAGATCCCAAAAGTATATCATCAACATAGATATAAATAATGATTAACTCATCTCCTACTTTCTTTAGAAAAAGGGTGGTGTCTACGCTCCCCTTAACAAACTCCCTCTCTAGTAAGAATGTGTTAAGCCTCTCATACCAAGCTTTTGGTGCTTGTTTTAATCCATATAAGGCCTTTTTTAATTTAAAAATATGATTTTGAAATTAGGAACTCTCAGAACGTAGGGGTTTCTCTTTAAACATATCTTGTTTTATTACTCCATTTAAAAGGCACTCTTGACATCCATTTGGAAAAGCTTAAATCCCTTATAACAAGCAAAGGCTAGTATCACTCTAATGGCTTTAAATCTAGCTACAGGGGCAAAGGTCTACTCAAAATCAATTCCTTATATTTGGTTGTACACCTTAGCCACCAATCTCACCTTATTCCTAATCACCACACCAGAATCATTCATTTTTTCTTAAAGACCCATTTGGTTCAAACTACATTTTGTCCCTTTGGTCTTTCTACAAGCTCCCATACATAATTCCTAAAAAATTGGTTTAATTCCTCTTGCATGGCTAAGATTCAAAAATCATTAGATAAGGCTTGATTAATATTGGAGGTTCAATTATTGAGATAAAGGTAGAGTGGTTCACTTCCTTTCTAAGTTTATTCCTAGATCTAACACCTTCAGAAGGGTCTCCTAAGATCAGCTCTTTAGGATGACTCAAAGAATATCTCCAATCTCTAGGCATGGTTTCTGTAAGTTTAACCCTTTCCTCTAGATTTCATTTTCTACTCCTTGGGTAATCTCACCTACTCCTTCAGTATTTTGGGGCTCTACCCTCTTCTCCAAATTTTAACTCCTTTGAAAATCTCTCCAACACCATCTTCATCCTAAACTCTAGAATCCTTAGAATAAGATTCATCAAACACTACATGAGTAGTCACCTCCACCACCAATGTCCTCTTATTAAACACCCAAAAAGATTTTCCAACACTTGAATATCCTAAGAACACTCCTTCATCAGATTTTGGGTCAAATTTTCCTAAGTGGGACTTCCCATTGTTAAGAATGAATACCTTACAACCGAAGATATGGAGGTGGGAAACGTTGGGTGTCCTACCCTTAAGGATCTCATAAGGTGCCTTATCAAGTTTGGCTCTAACATTCACCCTATTTAACACATAATAAGCTGTGTTTACTGCTTCAGCCCAAAAGTATTTTGGAAGTGAATTCTCAATAAGCATGACTCTATCAGCTTAAATTATGGTTCGATTCTTCCTTTCAGCTATGTCATTTTGCTGAGCAGTCCTAGGAGCTAAGAACTTGTGGCTAATGCTCTTATCCTCATAAAAGTCTCTAAATCTCTCATTTTCAAACTCTCCCCCATCGTCACTATGGATGGTCAAGATCTCACAACCTAACTTTTCTAAATCCAAGTAGGAAAGGATCTAAACTCATCAAAAGACTCACTCTTATGAGACAAAAATTTAATCCAAGTGAATCTTGAGTAGTCATCGGCAATCACAAAATATAGAACTTTTCCCCTAACCTGGTAGTGCTAATAGATCTAAACAAATTCATGTGAAAGAATTTTAAAGGTCTAGAGGTGCTAATGTACTTAATGGAATAAAAAGAGGATTGAGCTTTCTTCCCTAGTTGGCAGGCATCACATTGGTGGTCTTTGGTGAACTTAAGCTTGGGGATACCTCTAACTAAGTCTTTTTGGGCCACTGTTTTAAGATTTTCATATTGGAATGATATACTCTCCTATGCCACAACCAGGAATCATCATCAATAATTTTTAAATAAAATGAAATTGCACATTCAATATTATTTAAATAAAGCATATAAACATTATTAATCCACTTTCCCTGCAAAACAGTATTGTTATTCAAGCTAATAATGCATGTATTTGCTAAAAAAATTTATGATGAAGCCCTTTTTGCACAGCTAACTAAAGATTAGCAAGTTGTGTTCAATCCATCTATAAGAAAAATATTTTCAATCAAAAGGTTCTTGAAGTTTCCGATTATAACTGTGCCCACCACTTTCCTGGTGGTGTTATCTCCAATAGTGACCTTACCTCCAACCCTGGCATCCAGCAAAATGAATTGGTTGGCATATTCAGTCATGTGTCGTGAGAATCTACTATCCATGTACCACATGCCCTGATGAGGTCTTTTAAGAGAGCAAGCCTGCAAATTATCAAACATCAGATTTAGGAACCCAAATAGGTTTGGGTCCCTTCTTATGGAAGGAAGAAAGAGATGCATGTGTGTTGTGCTATGAATAATGTAATTTGGGTCTCCACACCTAATGTGTACTATGGTGAATAGTGAAAGTGTGTGAAATGTGGCCTAGCATGCCACATGAAAAAATCTAACACAAGGAAAAGGATTTACTAATCTATTCGGGTTATAATGTCTCTTCCTAGGTTTTAAAACTTTTGGCTTTGGATTAGAATTTAAAAATTGTTCAAGTGTGGGTGGAGTCTTATTTTCTTCAAGTTATTTCAATTCAGCTTTAAACCTTGAGTTAACACTTTCTAAAACAATGTTATCAACTCTCAAATAGTGCTTCATATGCTCAAATTCATCAATATATATTTTAAAATCAATCTCAAGTGAGGTGTAGGATGCTTTCAATGAATCATGCTCAATGAACAACTTAGTATGCTTTTTATTTAACTCATCAAACTCATCAAGTAATGACGTATGATTGCTATCAATTTAGGCATGATCTTTATGTAAAACTTCATGCTCTTTTTACAAACTCAAAAACTGCAATTTCAAACTAGCATGTGATTTCTTAAGTTTTCTATATGATGCATAAATTTTCTCATAAACTTCAAGTAATTATTTGTAGCTTAGTTCACATACCTCTTCTTGGTCAGAATGACCATGATGGTCACCGGCCATCAAGCACAAGTTTGTTGTTTCCTCCTTAGCTTTAGTCTCAAAGGAGTCCGATGTAGATTCTACCCAAAATGTCTTTTAGATCTGTTTCTTGTCCTTCATAAACTTGGGTTTCTCCTCATCCTTCTCCTTGCTTGATATGTCCAGGCTTCCTGTATTCAAAAGAATCAACATTAAAAGAACTTTTATAATTTTTGCTACCCTTTCCATTATTCTATTTCTGATGGTGCTATTGATTCTTCCTTAGAAAGATTTTGAATTTTCTAGTGATTAAAGCAAATTCATCACTTTCAGACCAGGAAGAATTAGTATCTATATCATTAGCCTTCAATACCACAGTTTTCTCCTTCTTCTTCTCACCTACAACAAGTTGTCTTTGGTTCACCCCTTGCTTGTAAGCAATGAGTGACCCAAGTAAGTTATCAACAGAATAAGTATTCAAATCCTTAGATTCAATAATTACTATATTCTTAGCATCAAAGGAAGAAAACAAGAATCATAAATTTTATTGACTCTTTCATAGTTAGTTATCTCTCTTCCTAAAGTATGCAATGAAGTGATAAATTGAGTAAACCTAGTATACATGTAAAAAATCGATTCAGTAGGTTTCATATGAAAAAGTTCATAGTCATGTAATAAAATATTCAACCAAGATTCCTTAACTTCATTTATTCTATCATAAGTAATACACAATCTATCCCAAATTTCTTTACCAGCAAAATAAGTTGAAACACGCATGTAATCTTCTGATTTCATGATACATAAAAAATAGTTCAAGCATTTCACATTCAGATGTGCTAAATCCCTATCATCAAAAGTCCATTCAGTAAAAGGAAGTTTAGTTTTAATGACATTAATTTTATGTGACGGAGGTGAATAACCTTCTTTAATAGGCATCCACATGTGATAGTCAATCGATTATAAAAATATAGACATGCGAGTTTTTCAAAAAATAAAAGGAATATTTTCAAACAAAGGTGGTCGGATAATTGAATATCCTTCTGAAGTATTATGATTACCAAAGTTAGCATTTGATCAAAATTCAAAAAGTTTTCAAAAACTCATTTTTATGAATCCCACTCTGATACCACTTAAAAGTTTTTCAAGGATGTTAAGACCTTATGAACTAGTCCCAAGGCTAATCAAGAAAGGGAATGAATTGGTATTTAAAAATTTCTCCAAATAGAATCATAAACATAACCAAATAATCACCACAGAAAAATTGAAGTGTTGAAATTAAATGCGCAAAAAATAATAAGAAAGAACACACCATATTTTATAGTGGTTCGATCAACTTGACCTATTTCCACTCCCTGGAGCCTTTCCTTCAAGTATTGCACTAAACTCAGTGCATCTCCTTTTGCCCCCATAGTAAGGCAAAGAAGCCTATACAAAAACTTTTTTCCACCAACTCTGGTGAGACAGAGTACTAAACTCCTTTTGCTTCCTCCTGAAGTAGGCAGAGAACCCAACTCCTTTTACTTCCTCTAGAAGTAGGCAAAGAAATCAACTCATTTTTCTTCCTCCTGAAGCAGGTAGATAACCTATATTAGTTTCTGAAGTAAACCTTTCTCGAACCTCCAAGGAACCAGGGATGACGATCAGAGAAGATGTATCGAACATTGCTTGCAGCAACCTTTGTGAAATCCTTCACAAACTCCCCCTGATAAGATTCTCTCTCTCTCTCCCTTGCTCTCCCTCTCATCTTGGCTCTCTGAGGTTAGGATAGCAGTAAAAGATCTATTCTTGAGAAAACATGAGCTCTTGTAAAAATGGGCTCCAAAATTGCCCTGATTTGTAACTAATCGTCAAATATTATCTAGGATGATCGATCGATCGTCTTGTACGATCAGTTCAAACTTAGCTCAATTAGCCATGATGATTTAGGAGAGTCTGGATAATTAGAAAGTTTATTTTTTCATATCATCCTATATGATTAGTTCAAGTCGACGAATATCATCCAGACCATAAACTTTGATGGTTGTCTGGATAATGATTTATAGTGGTTCAATCAAATACGACTTACATCCACTCCCTGAAGCCTCCCACTTTAGTTATTGCACTATTACCCAAGTGACTCTCCTTTAGCCCCTATAGCAAGCTAGGGAAGCTTTTACAAAACTCTCTTCCACCAAACCCCAGTGCAGCTGAGAATCGTCATCCTTTCACAACCTTCAAGTGTAGGCAGAAAACCCTCATCCTTTCACACCCTCCAAGTGTAGGCAGAGTACTTCAACTGTTCACACACTTCAAGTGTCGGCAGATAATCGTCATCCTTTCACACCCTCCAAGTGTCGCCAAAGAACCTTTAGCTTTTCACACTCTCCAAGTGTCAACAGAGATCCAAATCTTATCTGAAGATCTTCTTACGAGCAATCTAGAAAGATAAGAGAAAGAGTGAAAAACACAAATCACATGCAAAGATTATTACCTTTGAGTAGCCTTATGAACCATTTATACTTCACTTGAAAGAAATCTCTCTCAAACACTCTCTCACACTCTGTCCTTCAATTTCCCTTGAAAAATCAAGAAGATAAGACTCATAGAAGTTCATTTTTGTGGACCTCTTATACAAAAGACATTAAAAACCATCCAAAAAACTGAATTTTTCAATTTTGAACATACACTATCGTATATTTATATGTATGAATAATTCAAATACTGTTGCGTATGAATCCATTGTGAATCGGTATGAAATCATTTTGTACCCGATCATCCTCCTGTATGAAATAAGTTTGTCTGGTACGAATAGAAAAATTTCAAAGTTCAATTGTATGAAACGACAGGACAAAATGAACGAGAATAGAAATAGAGACATTCGTCCTGGTATGAACATAAGTATTGTCCCGTAAGATTTTTATCTGAGGATAAAATAGAGGTGTTCATCTTTGTACAAAATTAAATATCATCTATATGAGCTTCATCTGAGGACAAAAATAGAGGCATTCATCCCTATAAAAAATTAAATATCATCCATATGATATTCATTCAAGAATAAAACAGAGGCGTTCATTCCTGTACAAAATTAAATATTATACATACGATCTTCATATGAGGACAAAATAGAGGCGTTCGTTCCTGTTTGAAATTAAATATTGTCCATACAATCTTTATTTGAGGATAAAATAGAGGCATTTGTCCCTGTATAAAATTAAATATCATCCGTATGATCTATACTTAGAAAGAATTTTGTCATTTCTATTTGTTCGTTTTCTCACTGGGGACAATAACTAACAGATAGTCTCGTATGAAGTAATATCGTACAATACGATCAGTTTATAAATATGAATTTTAAAACTCTCCCCCGGTGTGTGTGTGTTCAGTTACTCAATTATAATCACACTCTCTCAGACTTAATAAAAAGAAAAATATAGACTTCAAAAATAATAAACTCTAAACTGATTTTTGATTTAAAGTCTTTCATAATCCGGAGTATGATTTCCCTGAATTATTAGTACACACAAGAGCAAAACAATTCTTCCAAAATATGTTAGGAGAAATAATAATCAAAATAATAATACTTGGAATCATCAAAAACATACAAGTTATAAGAATATCAAACATGCAAAACTAGGTAGCAACTATCTCAACAATCTCCCCCTTTTTGATGATGATAAAATAATTATTATTTGAATAAAATTGAAAAACCTAATTTTTTCCTTAACTCCCTCTAAATGAATAATCATGTGAAAATAAGAGAATTCCTATTTAGAACAAATTTTTTAATTTTTTAAGTTTTAGAAACACAAAGCATACAGAAAGCGAGAAACAAAAATAAAATACAAAGCACTACGAACAAAGCAAACAAAAAGCAAGAAATAATAAGCAAGAAATAATCAAACACAAAACATTCAAATGTAAACAATACTTCTCCTCCTTTTTGACAACAACAAAAAGAGAAGAAGAAAAATAAAAGAAACGTAAGAAGTCATATGAGAAACCTTTGATAATTGATTCTGAAAAGAGATTGATTTATAATTACAATAACAAGATTAATGTTCATTAGAGAAAAAAAAAGATTCATAATATTTAAATTAAGATACAACATAGACAAGATAAATATATCAAGGTCATGAAACATTCTATACAATTGAATAAGGAAATTTTTATTACAAAGGTGATGAAATGAAGATTAATTTAAGTCAATCTCCAATACAAAATATATTTGAACATTAGATTGATTTGAAATTGAAGATTAAAATATAGAGGAAAGAACATATACTTATTTTGGCAACATTGAGCATCTTTTTAAAATTTGTGGCATACTTTGCATCTTTCTGTACTTGGGCTAATTTTTTGTCTATTTTCAATTTGCGAACTATTGCGCATTCTTTTTTTTTTGTACACTTGTACATCTCTATTTTTTAAATTGATCTTTACAAAATCAATCATCTAAAAACTCAAACTTCTCTAAGTACAAAGATTTTATTGAAAAGAGAAATAAAAGAATAATAAGACATCATAATTACAATAATAATATTAAAATTTTGTATACATAAAAAGAATATAATATTGATAGTCTTAACTTAATCGAGTTATAAATTAACTTATATTTTTTGAAAAATTAGATTTTTGAATGAAATTATTTTTTGTGTTGTTATTCATATTATACCACTTTTTAGATTAATTAAGTCAGGATTATCATATATGCATACAAACATCTCTAATAGGAAACAAAATTAACTTAAACAAAGCAACATAATTTTTATTGATATCAAGTTATTGAAGAGATACAATGAATGCTCAGATGATATCAATAAAATCACAACATAACATCAAAAATCTAACACAAAATAAGTAAATAAAAATACTAACCAAACATAAGTAAAAGATCATCACATCATATCAGTACACACTGGCAAAGACAATCACATAAGATATACATCTATATATCTGAGGGGCCCTGGTCTGGAAAGGTGCTATTTGAAGAAGGAAAAATAGCTACTCATGATCATAGCAATATTGGTTTTCACTGATTCAAACTGACTTCAAATCCAACCCATATACTATTGGTATTGAGCATCCTGTTGGTGAAGGTGAGCCGGTATTTGATCAAAATGCTGATCAAAATGACTCTCAAGTCTATTATAGTGTTGGACCATCTCCTGAAAGGATGGTCAATGAGCATGTGTAGGTGCAGGTGTAGGTGTAGGAGCTCCCCCTTCTCCCTCAGAATCTTCACTTCCATCTTCTCTATCAAAAAGTACTCAAAATGAAGCATCAGTGAAGTAGATGGGCAATTCTAGATGAGGATAAGGATGAACTAGATTATACTTCTTCTCAAGAATATAGGTCACTAAGTGTCCTAAAATAATGTTCTTCTTTCTCTTATGAGAGACATGGCCAATTTTGAAAAGCCCATGAATATAGTTAATAATGAGTTGGGCTTCATCTATAAGTTGACCAGTCATGATAAGGTAAGTGACAGTGGAAAGAAGAGGAGTAATATTGATACGGTCACCAGCTTTATGAATTATAGAGGTTCTAAGAACATGTTGGATGATCCTTGCATTTTGGTTCAAAGTGGATACCTTAGGCAAATGACACACTTGCTCAATCCCTCTTATCACTTTATTTATTTTAGTCTAGTCAAAATCAGAACTAGAAGTTAAAGTGTGGGCTCTAACTCTTTGAGTCCTTAATTGCAAAAAGGTTCCAAAATCTTTCTTTTTTATTTTAACTCTCTTTTTGAGAACATAAGATCTAATCCTACATTGGTCAGTGCTAAAGGACATGTTGGCTAAAAAGTAGTGAAATGCGTCCTTATTTTAGGAGTGAATAAGGGTCAGGATAAAAGCAAATTAGGTGGTAGCAAAAAAAGGCATCTCTTAAAAGCTAATATTTTCATGGAGAAGGATTCTAGAGGGTGTAATCTTGGCAAAAATGAACCTAAGAAATGAATCCTCATTATCTTTGGAAAGAAAATTATTATCTCCACTTTTAGAAGATGGACCCTTAGTAAGTCTACCTTTCTTGTTAGAACTGGCCATTGTTAAGATTTGAAGGATTGGAGAAGGCTATTGAAGTGAATGGTAATGAATTTTAGAGTCATATTTAAAGAAAAATGATCTTTCGTACGTATGAAAAAGGTTTTTGTACAGTACGATTCTTGTGTTCATATGAAAATAAATTTTGTTTGAACGAATGTATACGCTTAAAATGAAACAACTTTTTGTAATCACATAAATTATGAGGCATCCTTTCATACAAACTTTTTGGCCATACGATCGTAAAGAAGAATAGATATTCATCCGAGGTGATTAGTTATTTAAGATCATTTTAATGATGGTTTGATTCATCCCTCACATTGTATGACATGTGGTTTGTATGTACAAGCTCCGGGTTTGTATGTACGATCAGTTATAATAAATGATTCTACCAGTATAACCATCTACATGCGTACATATGAATGAATACACATTGTTTGGAATGATCTAAAGATCGTACAAAGCGATATGTATTGGAAAACACAAAACTATATACAGACATTCCAAACTAACGATCGTCATGCTAAATAATTTATACAGTATGAAAATAATTTCGTACAATACAAATAAAACACTTAAAAAATTTTGCATGATCGATTAGAAATAGGAAATATGACGTGAAAACATTTCAAATCACACAAAACACAAAAACATAAAATCATAAACATAAATATGCGTGTAAAATATAAAAATAGAAAACACACAAACACACATATCAAATTTGCAAAAAAAAATTTAATTAAGCATTGAAATCAATCACACCAAGCCTTATTCTTAATGTACTAAAAGTATCAAAGGCTAGTAGTTTTGTAAAAATATCTGCAAGTTGATTTTTAGTTGAAACATGGTTCAGTTCAATTTCTCCTTTGGATATATGATCCCTTATGAAATGAAGCCTTATGACTATATTTTTAGTTCTAAAATGTTGAATAGGATTTTTTGAAATGCAAATGGCATTAGTGTTATCATAATAAATTGGAATTGTACCTATTATAAATCCTAAGTCAATCAACTATTATTTTAACCAAAGAACTTGTGCCACACAACTTCCTAAGGAAATGTATTCAGCTTCAGTAGTAGATAGGTCTACGGAATTCTATTTTTTACAGGACCAAGAAATTAAAGAATTTCCTATGAATTGATAAGTTCCAGAAGTACTCTTTCTATCAACCCTATAATCTATAAAGTTCAAATTTGAATATCCAATTATTTCAAATGAAGAGCTAAACTTAGGATACCAAATCCCTAAGTTCTGAGTTCCCAAGAGATATCTCAAAATCTTTTTCACTACTATCAAATGTGATTCTTTTAGATCTGATTGAAATCTAGCACATAAATAAATACTAAACATAATATCGAGTCTGCTAGCAGTCAAATAAAGCAAAGATCCAATAATCCCTTTAAATTTCTTTTGATCAACATATTATCCCTTTGAGTCCTTATCCAACTAAACTGAGGAACTCATAGGTGTACTGATAGGTTTAGCATTGTCTATTTCATAGTTTTTGAGGATGTCCTTAACATACTTCGATTAATTAAAAACTGTTCCCTCCTTAATTTGCTTAACACTAAAGCCTAGAAAGTAAATTAAATCTCTCATTAGGCTCATCTCAAATTCACTACTATTATTTTAAAATAATCATCGCAAAGATTTTTATTAGTAGATCCAAAGATGATATTATCAACATAAATTTGTACAATGAGTATAAAGTTAAGCAATCTGACTGATCAATATTATCGGCTATCAAGTACAAGTTGGTGACTTCATCCGCCTTTTTAGTTTTTGACAAATTCAAAGCCGAGTCTGCCCAAAAAGCTCTTTGGAATCTCTTCTTTCCCTTCTTCTATTTTGGTTTCTCTTCTGCCTTCACCTTGCTAGGAGTGGCTTTTAAGTTTGGTTATTCTGACTTTATATGTCTAGATTTCCTGCACTTGTAGAAAATCACATCGTTAAAAACCTTAACATTCTTGTTGAACTTACCTCTATTCTACCGTTGGCGTCTCTTTTTCTTCATATGTAGAAAGCTTCTAAACTGTCTAGTCATCAAAACAATGTCGTTCTTATCCTCAGGTTGCGATAGATCACTCTCTAACTGCTCAAGTTTAAGTGCAATGTTCTTCCCCTTACGATGTTCACCTGCATCAATCCTCCTTTGACTCACTCCTTACTCGTGGCAATTAGTGAACCAAGAAGATTATCAATAGAGTAAACATTCAAATCTTTAGACTCTATAATAATGATTATCTTAGAATTATATGCAGTAGGCAATCAACACAAAATTTTATTAACCATTTCATTCATTAGTTCCCTAACCAATGCATGTAAAGAAGTGACTATTTGAGTGAATCTTGTGTACATGTTAGAAATAGATTCATCAGGTTTCATGCAAAATAATTTATAGTCATGTAACAAGATATTTAGTCTAGATTGCTTAACTTTATTAGTCCCTTCATAATTTAAACAAAGTCTATCTTATATGTCCTTTCCACTTTTGCAAGTGGAAACCCACATGTAGTCTTCTGACTTAAGTGCACAAAAGATATTATTTAAAATTTTTGCATTTAATTGTGTTAAGTCACATTCTTCTACAGTCCAATTTGCAAAGGGTGTTTCAACTCTAATGTCATCAACTAATCTAGTTGGTTTTGTATACCCTTCTTGTACTAAGATCCACATATGACAATCTAATGATTGTAAAAATGTAGATATGCATAATTTCCAAAAATTGAAAGGGATATTATCAAATAAGAGGTCTAGTGATTGAATACCCTTCAAGTGTGTTCTAATTTTCAAAAGTAGCCATGCTCGTTTATCAAAAAGTAGTCTAAACATATGGTTTTGAAATAAAGCTCTGATACCATTTGTTGATTCTTGTTAAATCTTGATTAGGTTGTTAAACCTAAGCTAATGTCCCAAGGCTAACCAAGAGGGGGGGGGGTGAATTGGTACTTTTAAAAATTCCTTCTTGGTTTTAAAAGATTAAAACCATTTAACAATAAGTAGCAAGTTAAATAAGGTTTTAAAAAACTTTTCAACCATGAAAAATAAAACTTGCAGTAGTTAAATAAGTAGGAAAAAAAATAAAATGACACAGATTTTTAGTGGCTTGGTCGAACATGACCTACATCCACTCAAAGCCTCCCACTTCAGGTATTGCACTATTATTAAAGTGACTTTCCTTTAACTCCCACAGCAAGGTGGAGAAGCCTTTACAAAACTCTCTTCTATTAAATCCTGGTGCAACAAAGAACTGTCATCCTTTCATACCCTCCAAGTGTAGGCAGAGAACCCTTATCCTTTCACACCCTCCAAGTTTATGCAGAGAACCTTCGGCTGTTCACACACTCCAAGCCTTTATAGAGAACCATCATCCTTTCACACCCACTAAGTGTAGGCAGAGAACCTTCGGCTATTCACACTCTCCAAGTGTCGGCAGAGAACTGCATCCTATCTGAAGATCTTCTCATGAACAATCTAGAAAGATAAGTGGAAGAGTGAAAAACATAAATCACACATAGAGATCCTTACCTTTGAGTAACCTTGTGAACCCTTCACACTCTACTAGGAAGAAATCTCTCTCAAACACTCTCTCACACTCTCTCCTTCAATTTCCCTTGAAAAATCATGAAGATAAGACTCATAGAAGTTAGTTTTAGTGGACCTTTTTTACAAAAGACATAAAAACCCATCTAGAAAACTAAAGTTTTCAATTTTGAACATACACCATCATATATTTGTACATACGAATAATTCAAATATTATTTTGTATGAACCCATTGTGAATTGGTATGAAATCATTTTGCACCTAATAATCATCCCGTACAAAATAAGTTCGTCCGGTACGAATAAAAAAATTTCAAAGTTCATCTGTACAAAACGTCAGGACAAAAGGAATGAGAACATAAATAAAGATGTTAATCCTGGTATGAACATAAACCGTACGATCTTCGTCTGAGGACAAAATAAAGTCATTAATCCTTGTATAAAATTAAATATCATCCTTATGAGCTTCATTTGAGGATAAAGATAGAGGCGTTCGTCCTTGTATGAAATTAAATATTGTACGTATGATATTCATTTGAGAATAAAACAAAGGCATTTGTCCTTGTACAAAATTAAATATCATCCATACGATCTTCATATGAGGATAAAATAGAGGCGTTCATCCCAGTATGAAATTAAATATCGTCCGTATGAATTTTGTTTAAGGACAAAATAGAGGAGTTCGTCCCTATACATAATTAAATATCATCCATACAATCTATACTTAGAAAATTTTTTGTCATTTCTTTTAATTCGACTGCTCATTGGGGACAATAACTAACAAATTATCCTGTACGAAGTAATATCATACAATAGGATAAGTTTAAAAATATGAATTTTAAAACACTCCCTCAATGTGTGTGTGCTTAGTTACTCAATTACATTCACATTCTCAAACTCAATAAAATAAAAAATATAGACTTCATGTATAATAAACTTTAAACTGATCTTAGATTTGAACTTTTCCACAATTCAAAGTATGATTTCCTTGTAATATTAGTACACACAAGAGTAAAAAAATTCTTCCAAAATATGTTAGGAGAAATAATAATCAAAACAATAATACTTGGAATCATTATTAACACATAAGTTGCAAGAATATCAAATATGCAAAACTAGGTCGCAACTATCTCAACATATCCTATCATCTCATATGATGATAATATAATCCAAGAATATTTTCTTAATTGCGGCTGCCTTAACCAAGATGCCCTAATTAGGGTTTTTCCTTTTAACTGATTGTTCATGATGATTTTTTATCGTCCTGGATGATGTGATCAAAAATAGAAAACTCTAAAATAGTCTGAATTTTTCACCCAAGTGTGTGTGTGCAAGGTTACTTAGCATCAGGACCCATATAGTTATAAAGGTCTCAAGAAAAGGTGAAAGACACTTGACATATATTACTAGCTGACTTAGTCCTAATCTACTCAATCTTGAGCCGGTTCGATTTGTAATTTGATCTTGTGGACCTGAAATGTTATGGGCAAGGCAGTCATAGAAAAATATAAATGTTTGGTATCATCAAAATTATATTCCTGAAATTAGATTCATAACAAGCTGGTCTTATTGATTCTCACAATCAAGTTTCTTTTGGTATTAGTAATATGGAAGATTAAAGCACAGTTATCAATATTGTGGAACAAATGGATGTTATGGTTTTTGAGCATAACAACACTTCAACTTGCTTGAAAAGTCCTTGCTATACTAACTTGAATTTATTTAAAATTGATCATGCTTTACATAATGATGATGTTGGTCACTATGTTATTTATAATAATAATAATCATGTGCAGGACACTAGGGAGCATAACTTGGAAGAAGGTGAATTTGTGCAAATTAAAAATGGGGATTACATGATGAATCATGGTAGTAATTTAGAAAAGGGTTGTAAGTTTTCCATAATTTGTCTCAAAACATTGAATGTACTAATGGCCATGACCTTCCAGAGAATTGTAATAAAGATAGTGGTGATGAAGTTTTTGACTTATCTCTAGTTCAATCTTAAAATAATAAGAAAAATAAATAATATATATATATATATATATATATATATATATATATTGCAATCACCGTGAACCACCTGATCACAAACTTCTGAATTGCATTTTTATGTTTAAGTCTATTATTTGAAATATTAGGGGCATTGGTTGTCCTTCTACTAGATTAGAGTTAAAATTTTTTGTCATATCCATAATATTTATTTGCTTATCTTGATTGAACCTTCTATCTCATAGTAAGTTGAATAGTACTACTAGATATTTGGATTTTAATCATGGTGTGGCTAATATTTCTAACAAAATTTGGGTTCTTTGGAAGGATACTATGGTTATTAATATTGTGGATGATCTAAACCTAAGTGGTTCATTATAGTATTGAATTGTTTGCATTATAAATATTTTTCTTCTTTTGTATATGCCACTTTTTCTCAGATTACTAGAAGGATTTTATGGGACCAGCTTAGTAGATTTCATGATGTTGTTAATTCTCCTTAGTTGGTGGCTAAGGATTTTAACACTATTTCTTCCCCAACTGAAAGACTTGGGGGATCTAGGCCTCTTTACCAATCTATAAAAAATTTTAATAATATGATCCTAGAATGCATCCTCAATGATATTGGTTATACTAGTAGTATTTTTACTTGGAATCATGGTAATCTCTAGCAAAGGTTGGATCATGTGCTTTTTAATGATAGTTGGGTTAATTATTTTTCCTTTATGCATGTTGAACACCTTAGTAAAACCTTAGAAACTTTATATTTCAGAATATGTCACTCCTTTATTCTTCTTTCATTAATGTTGTCAAAGAGGACTGGCATGCTCCTCTTCATCCGAACAACTCAATTTTTGGCATGCATAAAATATGGCTTAAGTTGAAAAGGTTAAAACCAAAAATCAATTGGTGGAATCATAATGTTTTTAAAAAGGTTTTCCCTAACATTATTTCCTCTGAAGAGAAAGTTAACTCCTTGGAGCATATCTTTCAACATACTCCTTTTGATGATAATTTTACTCAATTGCAACAAGCCAAAAACTCTCTTTTTAACTTAAAAGCTCAGGAGGATGCTTATTAGAAGTAGTAAGTGGATTCTAAGCATCTTATTGATGGGGATAATAACACTAAGTATTTCAGGTTTTAGTAAAGAAGAATAGAGCTAGAAATTGGATTCATAAAATTAACTATGCTGATGACTCTTTTACTTAATATGTTGATGAAATTTTGTACTATGGCGTGGAATTCTCTTAAAGTTTGTTTAGTAAAAATTTAATTTATGCTCTTACTAACAAACTTAATATTATTCCTAACATCATTAACCAGGATGATAATTTGGCTCTTACTGCTTCTCCTACTTTGGAGGAAGTGAAGAATATGATTTCTTATTTGAATACTAAGTCTTTTGCTAGTCCTGATGTCTACACCAATAAATTCATTCAAAAAACTTGGGACATTGTTAACATTGATCTTTTTAATGTTATTTTAGATTTCTTTTCTAGTAATATTATGCCTAAGTTCTTCTCTTCCACCTCCATTATGATTATTCCAAAAAAAAAATGGAGCTTATACTTGGAATGCATTTAGGCCTATCATTCTCTGTACCTTTTTTAGTAAGTTGATCTATAAGTTTCTTATGAATCACCTTTCTTCTTTACTTCCTAGAATTTATGCTTGTAACCAAACTGGTTTTATCCAAGGTAGATCTATTCAGTTAACATTTTTTAGCTCAAGAACTTATGCATGATTTGGATGTTAGGGCGCCTGGGGTTAACATTATCTTTAAATTGGAGCTCACCAAAACCTATGATAACATTAGCAGGGACTTTTTTTACCACGTATTAAGTTTGTTTGGCTTTAATACTATTTTTATTAACCTTATTAAATAGTCTATTAAAAAATTCTTTTTCTCTGTTATTATAAATGGTATAAGTAATGGTTTCTTTAAGTCTGCTCATGGGTTAGGACAAGGTGATCATATCTCTCGTACTCCCTTTATTATTGCCATGGAGTATTTATCTAGATGCATTTATGATCTTTATGAGAATTATCCTAGCAACTTTTATAAAACTTTGGGTGGGTTTCCTGTTTCTCATTTATGTTTTGATGATGATGTTATAATTTTTTCTAATGCTTCATTTACTAGGATTAATAAAATCATGATTTTTTTACAAAATTTTGACAGTTGTAGCTATCTTTCTATTAAAAAAATAAGTGCTATTTTATTGATTATCTCATGATCGAATACTTTCCATTAAGAGTAGTACTGGTTTCATACAAGGCTCTTTGCCTCTTAAATATATTGGGTTCCCTCTTTATAAGGATGGAAAAAAACTTTTCTCTTAGAAAATCTTATTCCTACTGTGCAAAAAAAGCTTTATTATTGGAATTCTAAATTCCTTAGTTTTGGTGGAAGACTCACTCTTACCAAAAGTGCTTTGTGTTCTTTACCTATGTATATTTTTCAAACTTTCTAACCTTTTTTTTTTTTTGATAAAACTGCCAATTGCATTAAAGGAAATAAAAAAACAAGAACAACAAACTAATTGATAGTAGTTCTATCACTTTCCTCCTTTAATAAAGAATAAAAAGTAGGAGGAACCTTATTGACTTCTAGAATGTCCCAAAAGAAATCAGCTTTCAAAGCATAGTTAGCACACCAATGATCTAACTTATTACAACTTCTATTAACAAAATGGAATAGGATTACATCAAACTCCTTAAGAAAATAAAAGTCCTCTTTTTTAGCATTGTCCACCTCTCGGCTGTGAAGACCAACCGAGTCCTGTAAGTAAGCAATGACGTCAAAGTTGTTTCCTTCCAAAATTAAGCCTTTAGCATTGAACATCCAGTCTTTTATAACTCTTCTCAATGAACGTACAGCCAGCAGCTCCAAGAATCTAATGTCCCAGTGCATTACTGAGAATCCAAATGCTAGAAGCATCCTTCCTTTATGGTCTCAAAATATGCCTCCAATTCCTGCTTCATTAGAGTTAAGTAGAGAAACATGTTCACTTTAATCCATCTAGGTGGAGGGGGATGCCAAGTGGAAGAAATCATCTCATATTGCTGGTTAGCACCCCAGTAGTCCGAATGATGATTAGAAGATGAACTAGATGCATAGGTGATGGCATTTGTCACAATAATTCTGGCTCCCAGCTCTTCGCCTTCATGAATTAACATGTTTATACTCTTCTAGGAATTGAACACCAAAGCACAAAAAAATTTTGATATAAAAGGATTCTCCTCTCCTTGCTTTCTCAAAAAATACAAGCAATCTTTTAAATTGTTTATAACATGTGGCTAGCCTTTTGAATTACCTGTTTCAATTTCAAATAATCACTACCACATGCTCTCCATCTTTTATCATATTACAATCTCTTGGATAATGGTTGCATCCAATCAATCTTCTATGCAATAAGAAAATTGCTGTAGGGATTGCATTCTTCAATAATTTCCACCAGAAAAAAGAGACCCGAGGATTAAGTTACATTTTTTTGATACAATTCCAATCTTGGATTAACATTGGTTCGAACTCTTCCCTGTTAATTCTAGCATATCTAACCAAGCCTGAAATTATTTTCCCAGAATTTATCTTCAACAACTACAAATTGTCTTCATGATTTTCCACCTAAATCTTTATATTGCAGATGACTTTCACCATTTCCTCCCCAAAGAATTCCTGTATCTTCTCTGGTACCCACACTCCTTCTGAAATGAAGCTAGATAGATTAGTTAAATTGTCAATCTCATTTGTAATGAAAGTGGGCAAACTGTCCAATCTTCTATCAAGGATCCAAATGTCCTTCATAATATTTACTGAAACACCATCTTTAATGCTCCACCTCACAATTTGTCTTAAAGCTTTGGTTCCACTTAGTATCAATTTCCATGCTGAAGAAGAGTTCGGCCTTCTACCATCATCCCAGACATTCTTACCATATTTAGCTGATAATGATTTACTGAGTAAAGAATTTGGCTTCTTAAAGAAATTCCAAACAAGTTTGGCTCTAAGGGATTTCACCGAATCTACTGCAGAATGAATGACAAGGCCTCCTTGGTTTTTCGGTTTACATAATTCTTTCCAAGATACATAATGTAATCCGTTATCCCCATTGATTTTATTCCACAGAAACTCCCTACTCATTCTGTCTATTTTCTTCAAAAATGATAACGGAACCAGTGACTTTGATGTATAGAAGTCATGGATTGCTTGTAACCCAGATTTTATAAGTGTAACTCTGCCAACTGAAGAGAAAAGCTTCTTGCCCCATATGTCCAATTTAAATGCTGTTTTCTCCAAAATACTTGAGAAGTCTGAAGCCACACGCCTTCTTAAGGTAATTTTATTGCCCAAATAATTGAGCTCTTTGACCTCCATGAACCCCATGAGCTTAGAGATTATCCTCCTCCTTCTCCTTTCTATATTCTTACTATAAATAATATAATATTTTGAAACATTTATTTGTTGACCTGTCCAGCCGCAATAGTCCATAGTGATCTTTTTAATTTTCTTAATATTCTCTAATTTAGCATTAGAAATGATCAAGATGTCATCCGCAAATTATAAATGTGAAATCCTTGGAGCCATGGGGGCAATTTTTAAACCCAAATTCCTTCCTCTGGATAAAAAAGCATTAGTAAGTAATTGGGAATAAAGAATGAATAAGTAAGGATATAGAGGGTAACCCTGTCTAAAGCCGCTTCTTCCTTTAATTCTTTCCAATTCCACTCCATTAATATGAACCAAGAAAATTAGGTCAGTAACACATTCCATAATGAGACTAGAAAATCTTCCTGTAAAACCAAAGTAATTCAAAACTTGTTTAAGGGAGTTCCAAGCCATACTATCGTATGCCTATTCCATGTCTAGTTTGATTGCCACCAATCCCCTTTTAGATTTAGAGAACTTGAACTTGTGAAAAAGTTCCTGAGCAAGAAGCATATGCTCAGATAAGGCCCTCCCTTTTGTGAATGCCACTTGCTCTTTTGTTACTAAGCAATGAATAACTTTCATCAATTTGTTCAATAGTACTTTTGCCACAATTTTGTAGATTGACATACATAGGCTAATAAGCCTATAATTTGAGGGAGATAAAGGATTATTTACTTTGGGTAAAAGTACCACTAATGTCTCCTTCCATTTAGAAGACATTTTACCCAAATTAAAGCATAGTTGGATGGCTTTCCACACCTCCATACCAATAATCTTCCAATAAGCTTTAAAAAAGGAATATGTGATTCCATCCAATCCAGGAGAAATGTTGTTACCAAGCTCTCTGATCACCCTCTAAACTTCTTCCAAATTAAAAACAGCTTCCAGGATTTCACATTATTCTTGCTTCAAGATGTTCTCATTCAAAGGCCAATTGACCAATTGGCATTCTCTGTACTTCCATTTGTTACAAAAAAACTAAAAAAAATTGCTCCTTATACTAGCCAGGTCTTCAATCAACTCTCCATCCTCATTCTTCAGTTGCTTGATTGAATTGCCATTTTTTCTTCCATTATCAATGGCATGAAAGAAAGAAGAGTTCAAATCCCCTTCCTTCATCCATTTGGCTTTAGCCCTTTGTCTCTACCATGTATTCAACCTTGCAAGAGTATAGTTGAATTCCTTGACTCTGGTTCTAAGGAGCAAGGCTTTGCTGTCCGAAAAAAGCTGTTCAGATGCTTCTTCCAGCTGCAATTCTTTAATCTCCAAAAAAACAAGGCTTTAAGTATTCTAGACATTCTCTTATTTAGAGCTTCCATATCATCACCTCTCACTGGTTTAGCCCATGAATTCCTGACCACCGATGTTGTAGCTAAATAAGACAGCCATACATCTTCAAATTTATGAAATCTAGTTCTATGAAACTGTTGATGAAACAATTTCAATATTATGGGACAATGGTCAGACGCAATTTTATTCAAATGCCTCACTGCTGCTTGATTGATCAGTTCCAAAACTTTTGAATTTAGCATGCATCTATCCAGCCTTTCTAAAATCTGAGCACTTCCACTCTTATTATTACACCATGTAAATTTAGAACCAAGAATACCCACATCATGTAGTTCATTCTTATTCATAAAGGCCTTCATTTCCATTGGCCCATGTGAGAAAGAAAATTTCTTCCCACCTTTATTTTCATCTTGAGAAAGAATGCAGTTGAGGTCGCCTCCTATCACAGATGGGACTTTATGCTTAACAATACCATCCAGAAAATTCCACAATTCTCTCCTACCTTGAATCTCCCTGCTACCATAAATAGTAGTTACCATCCACTTGCCTTTGTTGAATATCTCCAACACTCCCAGCAAACATTGGTCCGACGTCTTTATCAAGGAAAATTAATCCACATTATTCCATATCACCATAATTCCACCAAATTTACTCTACAGGGCTGCATGCTTGATAAAATCCCAGACCTCACCCATTAACTTGCCAAATTCTTCTTTAGAAAGAGAAGCAATCTTGGTTTCAACAATACCCACAAAAAATACATTCCAATCTTTTATATACTCCTTCAAATATAAGGAGGCCTCTTTCTTGTTAGCCCCCCTACAATTCCAAAAGCTAATAGAACTCATTTGGACATGACTGGGGATATACCCCCATCCTTTTTATTATTCATACTATTTCTAGCTTGCCTGGAAGCCAAATTTAATGGACCCAAATGTCTCAGTTTCTCGCCTTTGTTTGATCTCTGCATCGTAAGAGCGTCCCTCCCCGGGATGTTGGCTGCTATGTCTGTGTACGAAGCTCGCACTTATTCTATCCCTGTGATTACTTCATGAGGTTCCCCAATCTTTTGTGAAGATGCGGCACCATCAAAATAGAATTCCCAAGTCTTTCCTTCCTGCTCCTCTAAACTCATAATTTGCTCATCAGGAAGATCATCATTTAGAGGGCCTTGGCTAGTTTAGTTTTTTGAGAAGAAGCCTTTTTGATACTCAGAGAAGAATTTTCCTCATCTAGAATAACAATTTTCTTCTCAAAACTGCCCTAACAATTTTCTTCTCAAAACTGCCCTAAGCAGCTGCCACTATGTCATTATTTTGACAGTCCATATTTTCCATTATTTCACCTTCTTCCAACTCCTCTACTAAGGAATCAACTTGAATATCTACACCATTGCCTTCCTCACATAAAGAGTTCAGCAACTCAAATTTATTACCTGGCGATAAAAAGGCCATCTTTGTTGGATCAACTTCTAAATTCCCCACGGGATTTCCCTGTTCTGCCAAATTTCTGGCTTATAAATTAGATTCCTTCTCAGCTTCAATAGAATTCTCTGCAGCTTCAACTGAATCACGAACTTCAACATGATTACTTGCAAATTTCAGCGCATTTGTCTTAACTTCAGTCAGTTTTCCTTCTCCAGGCTTGCAAAGGTTATTGTCTTTGCCTTCCAGATTCATCAATATTCTTCCTTTATTCATCACCTTATTGGAAAGCTTCTCATTAACATATTTCAATGATTCACCTCCCTTTGGAATGAATTTCATCTTCTGCATTCCAAAGTTATTCTTTTTATTTCTTCTGTAATTGACTAACAACCATGAGTTCAAATCTGGTATTATTTTGGTACTAATGCCCAGTTCTGAACTTTGACAAGGCTGTTTATTAATCTTCACTGATCATGCACTCTTCTCAGCCACGTTGCAAGATTCCTTCAAATGACCAATGCATCCACATTCATAACAAAAGTTTTAAATTGTTTCATGTTCCACTTTTTGGAAAAATTTGCCATTAACTCCTTACGCCCAGACACCAGTAGGCAGCTGATGATCAAGCTGAATTCGGATGCAAACCCTGGCAAATTCTCTCCTTCCCCATTGGAACATATCCCCATCAATCAAAATGGGTTCTCCCACAGAAGATGCTATCCTTGAGACATTGATTTCATCCCAGCTGTATATTGGCAAACTCGGCATTCTAATCCAAGTTGGAGAAGACAGCCCTTTGAGAGAATCAGGATTAAATTCTGAGCTCCATTTATCAAGCCCAATTATATGCCCATTGAAAAACCATGGTCCTCCCGAGAGAACATTCTCCATGGCCTCCTTAGAGAAGAATGAACATAAAACCCAGTCATAACCAAGGCTCGTTAGATGAAATTTACCAAATTTTGTCCACTGTCTTCTAAGCTCTACTGCAACCAGATGTACTGGAATACGCCTCCCAAATACTTTCACTACAATGGAGAATTGTAACTTCTCAGAATTAGTTTCACATTAGGATCAAATAAATTGACAGCAGAACCATCTTCCGTTAGAAAAGAATCAGTAGCCAAAAGATTGACTTTAATTTATGGATGTTTAATCCATGGATTAACTTGCTCTTTTCCGGATGATAAAACACTGGTATTTCCCTCTACTGCAGGATTGGAATGATTTCCTTCTTCTACAACATTTTCATAAATAATTGGTTTGCAAATCTGAGCCTCATCCGATAAATGATCGATTTCCATACCATATTTGTGTTTCACATTGGCGAATCTGCTAACAATTAAATTTCTCCCTAATGAAGTTGAGCCGTCATTATGATGAGGAGATTTCTCTTCTTAAATCATAACTTGTTTACCTTGTCCCACCATAGGTGAAACCACCACAACCTTCTCCATAATTGCTCTCAGATCACCAATGCCGAATTACAATTTCTCCATACTTTCCCCAAATAAGCTTTATATGAAGTCACTGATGCAATTTTGTTCCACGTAGACACATCCCAGTCATCGGAGATGGCTGGAAGGTGACCCTCCATCCTCCGCGTGAAACCTGCCAATGGGTTGATTCAACAAAAAATTGAAAATCTCATAAAAAATTGGGAGTTTCTCTCACTAAATTTATCTCACTAAGTTTCTCTCAAAATTAGTTAAAATAAAATACAAACTTTATAACCTACCTGTGTTGTTTGTAAAAGGATTGAGAAATTATTTAATTAGTTATTTTAGCGTGGTTCCAATATGAATTTGGTACTCCTGGAATAACTGTTATGGGGTGCTTAAAGAAGGGGCCCTGGGTTGTAATAATATATGAGACTTATTTTATGCTTTCTCTCTTAAACTATGGCTTAATTTCAGTTCTAAACTTTCTCTTTGGGCCAAGTTCATGACTGGTAAGAATTATGCTGGTAAGCATCCTACTATGTGCTTTTATAATAATGGTGAGTCTAGGGTGAGGAAAAGGCTTTATAATATCAAGTGGAGTGTTGAACCTCATGTTAAATGGGGAATGGGTAATGTTAACCTCTTTCTTTGGCAAGATCAGTGGTTTGAAGGTCAGTCCATTGATTCTTTTATTTTTTCATCCTCCAAAACCACTGCTAAAGTTTATGCCTTTATCACTAATAACATTTATGATTATAATAAACTTGTTGAAATCATTCTTGAAATTGTTATTGCTAGAATTTTAAATCTTGCTATTAATGCTGATTATGAGGATTTCTTATTATGTGATTTATCTCACAATGTTATGTTTACCTTAAAAGATTCTTGGCATGAGTTCAGGGAGAAGCAAAGTGTTAAGAAAGTTTACTCTATGATTTGGCATAAGAGTATTCCTAAGACTGTTTTTATTTTTATTCAGAAAATCATGTATAAATATATTCCTACTAATGAAAATTTTTGAAAGAGAGATTTTATTTTAACTTCTAAGTGTCAATGATGCTTTCATAAGAAGAATATGCATCATGTGTTTATTTTTGGTCTGATTGTTGCTAAAATTTTGTCTTACTTTGATGATATTTTCAAGTTAATTCAGTTTAGTGCTCATATTTTTATCAGCAATTTGCTTGAATCCTAGTTCATTAACTCTAAAGGGCATATTAAAAATGTTATTCCTTCTTTAATTTTATGGTTTTTGTGGATTGCTAGAAATAATTTAGTTTTCAATAATTATAATATAGACTTCCACCAAATTATTAGGAACATTAAAGATAAAGTGTGTAATCTTTTCCCTACCAACATCTTGACTTCTAAAAATTTTAAACATTTTTTTTTTGTCTCTTATAGTTTTCATATATCTCTACAATATAGAAATACTTTGGAAGAGCCTATGTTGGTTCGGTGGATCAAACCTCCCCATAATATTTATAAGTAAAATGTTGATGGGGTTATTAAAAATAGCTCATGTAGGTGTGGTGGAATTATTAGGGATAAGCATGGGAACATGGTTATGGATTTTGCTACCCCATTGAAGAAGTGTTCGATGGTGATGGCTGGGATTTCTACCATTTTTAAATGTCTTAAATTTTGTATTTAGCTTGGTATTACTAATATTTGGATTAAGGTGGATGCCACTTCTAGTATCCATTACCTTATGAAGCAAACATGTAGTATTTGCAACCTAGATATTTTTTACCTTGTTAGAGAAATTAATTGGCTCTTATTTTTTTTAACTTTACTATTACTCTTGTTTATAGGGAAGGTAATTCTTGTGCTGATTGTCTTGCAAATTAGGGTTATAATTTGAATTATCTTAGTAACTACACTATTGCCAATTTACCTAATTTACTAGAAGGTATGACTATGTTGTATAAAAAGGGCTTACCTTATGTTAGAATTTCGTTATTTTTTGGATCCGTCATTATAGCTTTGGTCAGTTTGTTGTTTATCCTAATGTGCGTGGTTCTATTATTTTTATGTTCTATAATGGGTGGCATTTTTCTATGTCTTCTAATCTATTCTACATTATCTAGTATGTTGAAATAAGGGGCTCAAGCTATGATTGGAATTATTGGTACCCTAATTTTAAACCCTTTTTTTTTTTGCTCTTTTATTTCTTGGAGTATCATTACTGGTTGGTTGTAATTTTTGCTAATAAGTTGGAACTAGCTTTGCAGGATTAGTTGGTTGATTTTATGGGAGGTTTTTTATTTTCTCAAGGGCTTTTCTTGGTTGGGCTTTTGGTTCACCTCCATGGTTGGCTTTCTTGTTGATGGTCTCAATTTTGCTTTTCCTTTTTCCTTTCTCTGTTGGTTGTTTGATGGGATCTAGTAGTATAATTATGCTTACATTTTGGTTGTGATTGCCTATTACAAGAAGTTGCTAGCTATTACTCAAGTCTGCTGCATTACTATATGCTTGAAAGAGTATGGGTTTAGAATTGAGTGGCATTGGGGTTTTCATAATGTTGGTTTCTTTGGGGTTATCTTTATAAGCTTTAATAGACGTAATTATTTAATGGGCATCCTTATTAATTTTAGGCTTGTTTTATTTATTTTTTTGGTTTTGGGTGTTGGATTGTTTGCTGTTTGGCTTATTCCTATGGTTATGGGAATGTTGTGTCTGGTTAAAAGTCAACTTCTCATTTAAATCTAATAAAGAAAGATCAATTCTAATATTTTCTACCCAAGTCTTTTTAGGTCTACCTCTACCTTTCTTAACATAAGTCAAATATAATACCTTAACATTCCTAGCCATATCATCGAAAGGCCTCCATTAAATGCGGCCAAAACATCTAAGGCGACTCTCTCTAATCTTATCATCCACTAGAGCTACTCCAACCTTTCATGTATATGCTCATTTCATATCCTATCTCTAAGGGTAAAGCCACTCATCCACCTAAGCATCCTCATCTCTACAACACTTAGTATTATGTTTCTCTTTTAATGGACAACATTCGGCACCATAAAGCATTATAGGTCTCACCACCATCTTATAAAATTTTCCTTTAAGTTTGAGGGGAGTTTCTCTATTGCACAACAAGCCCGATGCATTCCTCCACTTCAACTATCCCACTTGAGTTCTACTGATAATATCACTATCTATTTCAATATCACTTTGAATAATATATCCAAGATATCTAAAGCGTGTATTCATATTAATGACTTGATCGCCCAAAGTCACAATCCCCTCACTAAGTCTATTGCTACTAAAATTACACTCCATATATTCAATTTTAGATCTACTCAAGAAAAAACCTTTAGGCTCTTAAGTTGACCTCAATAATTCAAGTTTACCTTCAACTCCCTCTCTAGTCTTATTAATAATAAGCATATCATCAGTAAAAAGCAAACACCAAGGTACATCCTCTTGCAAATGTCTAGTGAGAACATCCATGACTAAAGCAAAAAGATATGGACTTAAGGCTGATTCTTGATGTAATCCACCCGAAATAGGAAAATACTTTGTCAAAACACCTTGTGTTTGAACACAAGTAATAGCTCCTGCATACATATCTTTAATGATTTGAATATAAGCGTTATTAACTCCTTTATTTTCAAGAACTCTCCATATCACTTCTCTTGGAACTTTATCATATGTTTTCTCTAAATCAATAAATACCATATGGAAGTCCTCATTCTCTATATATTTCTCCATCAAACCTCTCAATAAATGTATTGCTTCATAGTAGACCTACCTAGTATGAACCCAAATTGATTTTGAGAAACATTAGTATCACGCCACAACCTACGCTCCATAGTTTTAAAGTATGACATATTAACTTAATTCCTCTATAATTCACACTCCTGTGCATCTCTTTTATTTAAAAAAAAGGAATTAACACACTAACCTGACATCTTTTTAGTCTTCAAAATAGTATTAAAAAGTTTAGTAAGTTAAGAAATTTATTCATCTACTAAGCATTTCCACACCTCTAGTGGAATATCATCATGTCAAACAGCTTTTCCACACTTCATTTTCGTTAAATCCTCTCTAACTTTGATTTTACTGATATGTCGATAAAAACAAAAATCTTTATTTTAATTTAGGGTGCTAAAGTCACTAAAGTCAATCGTATTTTCACATTCTTCATTAAAAAGTTTAGAAAAATATCCCATTCACCTTTATTGAATATCATCATCTAAGAAAAATACTTTTTGATCTTCATCCATAATAAGATAATTAGCCAGTCGTAGAAATTATTTCCCTAAAATATAAATAATTACAAACATCATAAAAATTTATAAGAGTTTAGGTGGAGAAATCAGGAAAGCATTTTATAATTAATTGCAAATAATGGATGCTTCATGGATTGAATTCCCTTAAGGAAATCACTCACCAGTCCAAACTCCCACTCCTTTACTATTTTATATAGATAAAAGACAACAAGTTGTGGGTCTCCAAAAGGATGCTACTTGTGGGGGTCAGAATTTAAAGGGTATGATTACACTATTCCATAGGGAAAAATTAGTCATAGGCCTTTACACTTTATGCAAGTAGGCCAATGGGAGAGGAGCTGGAATGATACATAAGATTATCCATGGAGAATAGTGGCTTTTACCTACACATCCCAATGGATAATGATATGTATAACTCTATAATTAAGATATTTTCTTCGACTTGATACATTAGCTTAAATGGAGTTTATTTGACATGGGTGACAGTTACCCTCAGGGGTAAGACCCTGCAGTTAATTACATCTTAGGCCTTGAGTCAAGAATACTCTTGATTAATGAAGCTATATTATTCTCTTCTTGAATTGGTGCATAGACGGGGGTTCCTAGGTTCTATTCCAAAAAAGATAACCACTTTTCTATTTTTTTAGCGAGAATTAGATTTTTTTTTTAAATGTATGAAGATTTTGATAAAAAAATTTAGTTTTGGAGATCAAGGATTGAATTTACTATCCTAGGAGAAACAATATATTTAGAATTCATCAGAAGTTAAAAGAGATATACTGAGGGTGTATAATCTGGGCTTATGCTTGTTTGGACTGAGATACAAGCTATTATCCTAAGCTTAATCAATGCCTAATGAATGTAAGAAATGATGCTCTATCCTAAGGAATCAAGGATTTTAATTCAGATATTTAAATCCAAGATACACAAAATATGCAAATGAATTTAATTAGTGCCATGTATCAGGATGCATATAACCAATGCATAAACAAAATATTTTGCTTATTTCTTTGGAACATAAATACAACCCCATTTCTATTGAAAATTAAAGTGTCCAAGATCCACCACAACATTCTTGTATTTCTATTCCTATGAAACATAGTTTTGAATATATTTACTTATCATATTTTAGCTTTGCATCTTCTATTGGATTCCAAATTAAAAAAACTCTCAAGACAGGGGATTATCTTTTGGAGCCCTATATATATGTGCATAAACAAATATTTTTAAACACTTTATAATATTGTGATGCTTTATAACTTAATATATATAAACAATCTTTACAATTTACATTTTTGTTTGACTCTTACACATATATTGGCACCTAGGTACATGTACTTTGAGTCTACTTTCACAAGCATCTTAGGTACATTCTACTTTATTATTATTTTTGCATTAAAGAAAATAATATAAAAATACATCTGTAATATATGTATGATATGACATTTAGAGTCCATAAAATAAATAAACAAATATAACAAGAATACCCTCTGAGCAAAGGTACTCGTATCAGCAAAGACACGTAATGTCCTAGGCTAAAACTAGAGTTAGTGACCCTAGTAAACAAATTCTACTGTGTGAAAAATGTTGTGTGTTTTTTATATGTCCTAGAGAATTTAATATTTAAGTTATTCAAATTTGGAGTTATTTGTTGGTTGGGGGTCAAGTGGGATGTTGATTTGAATTTAAATTTTTATACGTGGAAATAGTATTAATATCTTAGAATTTTATTAATGATTTATTAAGTATCATAAGATACAAGCCTTATGAATCTAATACATATATGCTCTTTAAAAGGAATCAAGCACAATATATGAAGACTTTGAAGTAATTTTTTTAATTACTAATTTGGATGAATTCTTATTTAAATTAGACTGTAATCACCTTTGTTAAACTAGGGCTTGAGGATTATTTCACCTTCTTTGGGACTAACTTAATAGCCTCGTAAGCCCGGGTTATCCAAAATTACCTTGGTTAATTATGTTTGATTATTCTTCAAATTTTATCTTTATTTAAATTCATTAGTGATTTATTCAATGCCTTATAATCCAATTCAATTATGTCTTCCTAAAGGATGTGAACACAATACATGAAAGCCTGTAGTTTATTTAAAATTTATTGAAGACTACTAAATCCAATATGTTTGTATCTTCCAAATGGAGTGAAATATAATGCATAAGTGTCTTAGCTATTTAAAATTTATTAAGGACCTATTAAATCCAATGCTAATGTACCCTCAAAAGAGATAAACATAAAGTATGAAAGGACCTTTAGTTATTTATTTAGTATTTAATTAATGAATTTATTTAATTAAATTAATAATAATTATGTTAATTATCAAGTCTTATTTTTTTAGATGATTAAAATTGGATTTAATTAATGTTATTTAATCAATTAAGTTTAATGGTTTAATCTTATTTTAGAATTTTTTTAAAATGTTATTTTGCTTATTTAATTTAATTAATTTAGATTATAATGCTATTTTAATGAATTTAAATTTGTTAAAAATTTTAATTAATTAGTGAGTGATAAATTAAGTTTATTCATGGTCAGTTATCTTATCTCATTTTTTATTAACATACTTATTTTATTTGGCCATTATAATTTGTTGAAAATCAAAATATAAAATTTTAAGTGTGGGTAGTAAATCTATACTATGCATACCTACATTTATCACTAATGAGTAAAATCCTACTTGCTAGCGGGACAGTAGGATTGAAAAATTAAATGGATGGTTTCTACAATGACATAAAGTTTGAGGTATATTAGTCACATACATGGCATAGAGGACCTAGGGGGCTCTAAGTTTAAAAATTTACCTCACCAGAGCATGTTAATGGTGCAACCAATCATAGAACCTCATTTAAAAGAAATGGAGGTGATTGAATGCACCATATCTTTATTTTTCAAGTAGCTCCAGATGTACCTCATAAATAATGTGAAAAGAAAAAAAAGGTGTTAGAATTTCATATGCAAATCTTAAAGCTAGCATGGATATAAACATGATGATGGAATAAAGAGATTAATGCAACCCAAATATCATTTATGTATCATAAAAGAAGGATTTATTATGAAGGATGGGGTTATAATTATTTTAGGAGTGTTGACATGTACATTTCCTTCTCATACTTGAATATTTTAATGGCAAGTGCAACGAATCTTCAGCTTGCAAACTTTACAAAAAAATGTTCCCCATGGTAGATAAATTTATAAGCTTTATATCATCAGTGAGACATATACATATACACATAAGAGTCTTCATGTAAAAGTGAGCAAGCATAGGGGTGTAACTAATCTCTTCTAAATAAATCATTTTTTAGAATATATCATTTAAACATTTGAGAGAAGGCAATAAATACAACTCATCAATTTGCAAAACCAATTATCTCAAGTTACATGGATTGTATGATTTCAATAGAAATTAATATTCATTTAGGCATAATAATGTGATGAGTGAATATTAATAACAAATCACAGTATGATGTGCCTTACACGTGTTTACCAATCATTAATATATACAAGCTTGTGAACCTACAAAACTTTTATCATGTTTCAAATAAACAGATTATTGATCATCTTGATTAAAGATCAATACGATGAGGACAAATTATACGCATCCAAAAATTTTTAGTGTCAAGTTGTACGCAATACTAAAATAATAATATGCATTTAAAGGTCTCTAACCTTAATAACAATCCATTGAATGTTAGGGAATGAGCAAATATATAAGTAATTAAATGTATTTGAAATACATTTTTCCATTTGTCACATAGCCATGTTGTAAGAAATTAACATATGTGAAACCCCTCACATAAGGCAACCACATTTTATCCTTTTAGATTTGGCAAAATCATAATAAATGAGGCATAAATATATGCACAACTTCTCCAATCTAATTACCATTTATTTATGTAAGCATAAGTGGACCAAAAATAATCTCAAGCTCAACCAAGATGTATTAACTATAATATAATTTGCTAACAATATTTATTTTGAACATCATAGACATATCAATCATAAGACTTTTAAATAATTTGAATAATAGAATCTTCAATTCCAACAAACGAATGGTATGAAAATATTTTTCTCTTAGTCGATGGAGCTAGGCTTCCAAACAATCAATGCGCAATATACATATACATGATCATTATCACTCAAAATATAAAGAGAGAATGTTACAAAGAAAATCAAATAAAACCACTTTTTTTTTTACTCAATCAATTAACAAATTAGTAAGAAAATAATAGGAGTATTAACATTAATGGCTTCAAAGGTATGCATGTATAGATCCTTGCAAATTTCCACAAGTATTTTTGATTGATGGTAGTTTAATAATATTATGGAAAAAATGATGAATATATAGTTTAGGAATACTATAAAAGCCCACTTCACCTTATCTTCGATAAAAGCTTTAAATTGTTTAAACAATATATCAAAGAATTTGAGACACCCTCATTATATTATCAAAATCACAAAGTCATACATTTTATAATAACAAAATTTATGGAGAGGCTTAACATGATCATTTTAAAAAAAGATCCTTGTTCACACCTACGTACAAGAAACTACACATATCAAATAGATCCATACCCTTTTCAACATTAATATAAACACTATGATAGATAAACAATGCAGTACAATGTATATATGGATTTCAATTTATATTCTTATATAAGTGAACATTTCAACACCCTAATTCATTGAAAAGTTAAATTTCAACAAACTAAATAATACAAAGGGAACATTTTAGCAAATCTACATCTTAAGAGAGATGAAAGCTATAGCAGGTAATTAATAACAAAGAGATATTTTAGCGATCTCACTCATTCCCTTTCCAATCTTTTGAAACTAGCATCTTTCTTTGCAAATAGAAATAAATATAAAACTTGAATTCAGAAGACTAAAAAGAAGGAAGAGAGCAATAACCAATTGATTTTTGTACAAATACATAAGAATGACTAGATAACACGATAATAGAATCATTGTCAATTTTGTTGAGATTTGATAAAAGAAATTCTTATCCAAGGCTTGTAGGGGTGTTAAATAAAACATTTAGCATATGAGATTTAAGTGAAACTCATCAAATGATTACCAAACCCAACATATATATTTCTTTTGAACAAATACATTGAGATACCAATTATTTATAGAACATTCAACGTTGAAAGTCCCAGATAAACCACATCGGATAAACATAATTAAATAGAAAGTTGTCAAGGAATAAACTTCTTGATGGGAGGAAAGCACTCAAATATCATTTATATAAAATATAATAGTAACTATAAGATTTAGTTAAATATTAATGAAGTTTTATTAGAAATTTTGGGTTGATATCAATAATATAATTTTTATGGATAATCTTATGCTCACAAGTATCTACAAAACCTTCTAGGAGATGAATACTTATATTAGCCAACTTCCAAATGCTCAATAAATAATCATCAAAATTAGCCAAGAGAAGGGATTACACAATCCACTATATTTGTAAACAATATCAGAAGGATTACTTGTAAGATTGAATGTTAAAAGGCATAATGATATACATATGTTATTAGTTAATATGCATACTAGATAATGAACATGAATAGTAGCCATCTTACACTTTTCCTTCTTTTATTTATTACAGCCAAAAGGTAGCAATCACCTTCTCTTACATTTTCTTCCTTGAATTATTCTTCCACTCAGCTTGGATGGAAGAAGAAGTCCAGTAGAAACTCCACTGTTTATAAATGGTCAGCTGACGGTGGCTAAGTTTGGAAGCAGGTCGGACGGCAGGGAAGTTAGGCTCGGGAGGCTTCTGGAGGCCGGCAAAAGCAGGTCGGTCAAATGGGATAAGAGATACTGGTGATTGGGAGTGTCCTCTATACTTCCTTCTTGTGTGAGGGACAAAATAATAGCTGCAAGAAAAATGAACCCCTCTTCTCTTTTAGAACAAGCCCTTTTCAATGAGAAATAAAAATAAAACCCTACATCTAATGGTCTAGATTAAGTTTGATTTACTAGATTAACCATTGAATGCACACTTACCATTTTTTTGAAAATTTCAAATAGCATTAATAAAAGAAACTATTACAAACTAGAAAAAAGGAAGAACACCTATCACGTTCCTTCTTTAACAAGCTAAGTAAAGAACAAGGAATATTATTAAAAGAAAAATAATCAACAAAAAAATTACCATCTAACAAAAAAGTAGCACATAAATTAGCTATTTTATTACAATATCTAAAATTAAAATGAAAAAAAAAATTATTGAAATCATTTTTTTTAAAAATAACTCATTCATCCAAAACTATCTTGTTGCCATCTTGAATTTTTCATAAAATCTTGTAGTACTTTGATGATATTTTTCAGATTGCACATGATGATTTGACCAATCATACAATATGACTCAATTCCTATATGGGATGATAATTTATCATCCCCAATTATACAGGATAGTAATCTAAGTCATTGAACTAACCATACTAGATGATGCTCTAAAATGACTTGGACAATCAGCTCAATTATTTGAATTGATCGTACAACATCTAGCTCTTTATATAATACTAATAAGATTACTTTGTAATAATCATACTTGATGATCTAAAATCATACTATAATATTAGAGTCAATAGAATTAAATTTAGTGCTTCATGTAAGGCCTTATACTTAATCTCTCTCAAGTGACTTGTTTTAGGTCTTTAGGTGCTAAGTGTTCTTAAGAGGGAGTTTTGAGAAGAAGATTTATGAGAGCTTTAAGAATAAGAGAGAGTACATATGTGTGAGAGAGAAGTAGCCTGAGGGGATCTCATGGTTACTCCAAGCAAGCTTCTTTCCTTGTTCCTCCAAGTGTCTGTCAGGGTTTCTTGGGTTACACATAGGAAAAGCTTTTCAACTCAAGGAAGTGGTTCTCTTCCATCATCAGGAAGGTGAGAAAGGAGTCCAATTCTCTGCCTTCTTTTGGAGAGAGAAAAATATTGAAGGTCTGCTATCATCGCCTAGAGGGTGATAAAGCTTCAAGCTCAACACTACATCGAGTTTGGTGGAACTGGTTTGTGTAAGGGACTCCACCTTGGTCTGGGGGAAAAATGAGAGACACTATAGTGATAGTAGGTCATTATATGACCAAACCATTATAAATATCTGGTTTGTTTGTCCATATTTTTATTTCCTTGCATTATAATTATGTTATAACTACTTGGTGAATATTATATTCAAATTTTCTTCCTACTGGTTAAAATATCATCATTTTTGATTAGATATTTTGGTAAATTTGTTCACTTCTACACTAAGTAAAAATTATTATTTATTTTTCAAATATTTAAAATCCAAAAATATTATCTTTATTTTTAAATTTAGTAATTAATTTTTAAAATCATCAATTCACCCCCTCGTGGTGTGACTAGGAATAAGTTAACTTAGGCTTATTATTCTTATCAAAATTTCAATTCATTTCAGTGACATGTTCTCAAAATAGTGTTTTAGAAAATCCAAAGAAAAATGATTAATGACACACTTCTAAAATAGGAATACCATAGAAGGTTACTTTATTACTTATCCACCATTATTTGAGAATATTCCCTTTGAAATTTGGAAAATCTACATCTCAATGTTTTTACAATCTATTAATTTTATGACATGGCATATTATTTAATTTGGATATTCTTTACCATCACATATTGTTAATGGTATGAAAATTGGTATTTCATGTACTGAATAGAGTCATGAGGATAGAGAATTTGCTTAGTTAAATGCTAAATATCTTAAAAATGGTCATTCTAGCTTGGATAATAATCACAAGCATATTGAATTTTGTATTGCATATGATTCCTTCAAAATAAAGAAAGTTGAATTAGAAAACTCATTCAAAAACATAGAGGCATGTGTAACATAGATAAATAATAGTGGGCTTGCATTGAAAATGGAAGTATTCATTCTAGAAAGTGCAAATAAATTCTGATAATAAAAAATTAATGAATTTCAAAATAATAAAACATCACTTACATTATCACAGTGACATAACATATCACAACGTACATTATATACCACTAGGAAGAGGCACTATAAACCATATAGATTAGTGAATCCATTTCTTGGTGTTAGGTGTTACTCTTGCGGCATGCTGGGTCACATAGTCTGCAAATGCACTATCCACTGTATAACACTTCTAGTGTGGAGGCCAAAACTACTTTCATCCTAGTATAGCATACAAAAATCTCATTATTCAATGTATAAGAAGGAACCTAAGCTAACGCAGGTTCCCAAATCTAATATTAATGACTTTGTATGATGGCTCTAAAAAAACATAGTGAGGGCATGTGGTACCTAGACAGTGGATGTTTGAGGCACATGATTTGTGATTTGAACCAGTTCATCAAATTGGAGGCCAGGCCAGGAGGCAAGGTGTCACTGGGAGATAACACCACTAAGAAAGTTGTTAGATAAGGTATAATTAATAATTATAATAAGTTTATTATTGAAAATATTATATTAGTTAATGGCCTTAAACATAATCTACTTAAACTAATTATATGATAAGGGTTTTGATATAAAGTTTCTTTCTTCAAAATACACGATGATCTTAAATGGAAAACTCATTTAAAAAGGAAAAAGAATAAACAATGTTTACATACATAATTTGAACTATATTAAATATTCTAATTCCTTATGTTTTAAAATTATTATTGATGATTTATGGCCATGGCATATGAAACTATGTCATGCAAGCATGAAAACTCTTATGAATATTACCCAAAAAGATCCAGTTAGAGGCATACCTAAGTTAGACTTTACTAAGGACCACCTTTGTGAAGCCTGCCAATTAGGAAAATAAGTTAAGTCTTCATTTCATTCAATTAAGGACATCAACATCTCTAGGCTAGTAGAAATTCTCCATATGGACCTATTTGGACCTGTTAGTACTGCAGGCCTAGGATGGAAGTTTTATGGATTTGTAATCGATGATGACTACTCTAAAATCACTTGGGTTAGATTCCTAGCATAAAAAACTAAATCATTTGAGGAATTTATAGCCTTCTCCACCTGGATACAAAGAAAATTAACGTGTCAATTTTTAACCATTCATTGTGATCAGGGTGGAGAGTTTGAGAATGATATATTTGAATCTTTTTGTCATGAGAGAGGGATAGAACATAACTTCTCTGACCCTAGGACCCCTCAAAAAAAATTGAATAGTCAAAAGGAAAATTTAAACTTTAGCATAAGCCACTAGGGCCTTGGTAGCTGAATATTCTCTCCCTAGATACTTCTGGGCAGAATCAATAAATACTACTTGTTATGATTTAAATAGGGTGAATGTTAGATCAAAATTAATTAAGACACCCTATGAACTATTAAGGGTAGGACACCCAATCTTTCTCACTTACATGTCTTTGGGTGTAAATGCATTATTTTAATAAATTGAAAATCACCCTTAGGAAAATTTGATCCCAAGTTTGATGGAGTCTTCTCAGGTTATTCATATATAGGTAAGGCCTATAGAATCTTCAATAAGAGGATGTTAGTAGTACAAGAGTCTAGATATGTTATGTTTGATGAGTCAAATCAGACCTCTAAATCTAAAGAAGAAGAAGAAGTAAAGCTCATTCATGGGCTAGAAGCCATTAACCTAGGAGATAGAGTAAAACCTCAGGAACACCTATCTAGAGAATGAAGATACTCATCTAGTCATTCTAAAGAATTAATCTTTGGAGACCCATCTGAAGGTGTTAGAATTAGGCATGGACTTAGAAATGAGGTTAGTCATTCTGCATTTATCTGCATGATAGAACCCACCAATATAGATTAAGCCTTATCTGATAAATTTTGGATCTTAGTAATGCAATAAGAGTTGAATCAATTTGTTAGGAATACTATTTGGGAGTTGGTGAGTAGACTTAAAGACCTTAATTTTATAGGAACCAAAAGGCTTTTTAAGAACAAAAAGAATGAATTCGGCATTGTAGTGAGAAATAAAGCTAGATTAGTAGCTAATGAGTATAATTAAATTAAAGGGGTTGACTTTAAAGAGACTTTTGTCACAAGTAGCTAGTCTAGAAGCCATTAGAATACTCTTAGCCTTTACTTGCTTTAAAGGTTTTAAGCTATACGAAATGGATGTTAAAAAGTGCCTTTTTAAATGAGGTAATTAAAGAGGATGAATATGTTGAGCAAACCCTAGATTTTGAGAGTTCTAAGTTTCCTAATCATGTATTCAAACTAGAAAAAGGCTTTATATGGGTTGAAGCAAGCACCTAGAGCCTAATACGAAAGGCTAAGTATATTCTTTATAAATAAAGCATTTATTAAGGGTACTGTAAACACCACCCTATTCCTAAAGAGAGAAGGATAAGACCTACTTATAGTTCAAATCTATGTTGATGATATACTGCTTGGATTTACGAATAAAAATCTTTGTGTTAAATTCATAAAAACTATGAGTGAGGAGTTTGAGATGAGCATGATGGGAGAGCTAAACTATTTTCTTAGATTTAGTGTGAAGCACAAGGATGATGGAACTTTCCTTAGTCAATCAAAATAAATCAAGGACATCATTAAGAAATATGAAATAAATAATGTTAAGGTAATAAACCCTTTCATTATCTTTATTATTTATTTAGGAAAGGACACAAATGGAATATCAGCTAATCAGAAGAACTATCGAGGGATAATTTGATCACTCCCTTACTTGACTACTAGTAGACCTGATATCATGTTTATTATTTATCTCTGTGTTAGATTTTAGGTTGATCCCAAAGAGTCACACATAAGTGCTATTAAAATAATTCTTAGATATCTTCAAGGAACCCAAAACTTAGGAATCTGGTATCCTAGACATAACACTTCTTATGAGATCATAGGATGTTATGTTTCTAACTTTGTAGGTTATAGGGTTAATAGGAAAAGTACCTTGGAACATATCAATTCATAGAACAACCTTTAATCTCCTAGTCTAGTAGAAAATAAAACTCCGTAGCCCTATCTATCGCTAAAGTAGAATATATATCTATAAAGATTTTTATTGTACAAGTCCTATGGATTAAATAATAAATCTTGGATCTTGGCTACCTATAGGCACCTTTTAAATTATATGTGATAATACTAGTGCCATTTGCATATAAAAAATCTTATTAAACATTTAAGTACTAAACACATAGAAATTAGACACCATTTTATTAGAGACCATGTGACAAAAGGAGATATAGATCTTTCATATAGCTACTAAAAATCAATTGTTATATATATTTACAAAACCCCTAGCTTTTGAAACCTTTATCACATTAAGGACTACACTAGGTGTTATAAATATTCATGCTTGAATCTAGATGATATATATATATATATATATATATATATTGTGGATATTTTATTTTTAATTTAACCTATGATTTCATGTATTGTTGCTTTTGATTTTGTGATTTATTTTAAGTTTTTCTTATGACACTTTCCTTATTATCACACACCTCTTTGTGAAGTTTATTCACATCATCCTATACAATTCCACATCGCATTGTATGATAATAATAAAAACACCATATCATTGCTCACAATGCATTCAATGACTAATATTGATCAATCATTATCAAAATCGGTAAAAAAAAGTTCACTTTGTAGCTTCAAACATTAACTATGATTGGACCCTTACAAACACTACCCCTAGAGAATCAAGTCTTAGATACCACATCGCAAATGTCAATATCATAATGTAATATGCTAGTATCATCTTTCATATCCTTCGCAAATCAATAATTCCAAAAGCTTGGGATCGAATTAACATCACACCTCTTATATCCATGAATACCTACTTTATAATAACTTAGATAGATTTCAATGCATATGATCTAATCATTTGATATCTTGAGAATCTAAGCTCTATTTGAAATCCTATACATAAAAGAAAGTTAAATCTTGCCTTACGTCACATAATTGCTTTTGTCCTTGAATACAAATACAACTTCCAATTTATAGAAATTGGACTATTTCATATAATATGAAATTGAGTTCGTACATACAATTTGAACTTCAAACCATACAAATTTGGTTTTGTACATATGAATTTAAACTGTCATGAATATTTATTATAGAGAAATAAATTTTCATAAAGTTATCTTCCCGATGAGTCAGTTCGTACAACCATTGACCAAAACTAATCGTACAGAAGAACATGTGTTCATCTAGGATAATTTATTAATAATGATCAACCTGCCAACCAAATTTGTCTGCATGCAAACTGATAAGTGGATCTTACAGATGAATAGGTAAGCATTCGGGATGATTTTTGAATAGTAACCGCCCTAAACCCTAAATGAATTCATCGAAAAGCATTTTTTTCCACATATTCATATAAATGAGTGATTGATGTTTTATACAGACAATAAGGTATTTGTATTATATGATTATCATGAAAAGATATTAAAAATTCATCTACCCAGCTTAGAAAAGAGATCATGAAAAATCTAAAGAATTTGTACAGTACGAAAGTGGTTTGTACAGAATGAAAGAAGATCAAATTTAGATTTACACATAATGATCAAGACACTTTTCTAAAATAAACCAAACAAGACCCATTAAAGAAGACCCATTAAATACAAAATAAAAAAATAGTAATAAAGGAATAAATCAAAGAAAAATAAATAAGTACCAAACAAGACAAACCAAAAATAGAAAACAGAATACAATCATAAACACAAGAAAAAATATACACAATCTCATTTTGCAGATTTATAATTTTTCAAGCATTAATATCAATAACACCCAATCTAGTTCTTAAGGTACTAAAAATTTCAAAAAATAGTGATTTTGTAAAAATATCTACAAGTTGATTTTCAGTATCTACATGATGTAGCTCAATTTCTCCTTTAGTGACATTATCCCTAATGAAGTGATACCTTATGCCTATATGCTTAATCTTGGAGTGTTGGATTGGTTTGTTTGAAATGTAAATGGAACTTATGTTATCACATTAAATTGGAAAGTGCAAATTAAAAAACTTAAATCCATATGTTCTTTTAACCAAAGAACTTTTAGCACACAACCTCCTAATGCTATATATTATGCTTCAGTAGTAGAAAGGGATATTGAGTTCTACTTTCTGTTAGATCAGGAAACTAAAGAGTTTCCAATAAATTGACAAGTTTTAGAAGTACTTTTTCTATAAATCTTATATCCTACAAAATCTAAGTCAGAATATCCAATGATTTCAAAAGAAAAGCTATGCCTAGGATACTAAATTCCTAAGTTTTGATTTCATAAAAGATATCTTAGAATTATTTTAATAGAAGTCAAGTGGGATTCTTTTTTATCACCTTAAAATCTAACACAAAGGAAAACACTAAATATGATATCAAGTCTTCTAGAAGTTAAATAAAGTAATGATCCAATTATCCTTTTAAATTTTTTTATCAATAGATTTTTTTTTTAGAGTCTTTATCTAACTGAACTGAGGAACTCAAGAGAGTACTTATTGATTTAGCTTTATCAATTTCATACTTCTTAAAAATGTCCTTAATATATTTCGACTAACTAAGAAATGTGCTATCATCTTTCTACCTTATGCTAAAACCATGAAAGTAACTTAAGTCTCCAATCAAACTCATTTCAAATTCTTTACTCATTATTTGTGAAAAATCTTCACAAAGATTTTTTTTAGAGGATCCAAATAATATATCACCAATATAAATTTGAACAATGAGAATGTCATCTAATATTATTCTTATAAAGAGAGTGGTGTCCACACTCCCTTTAATAAAAGATCTTTCTAGTAGGAATGTGCTTAGCCTTTCATACCATGCCATAGGTGCAAGTTTTAGTCTATACAATGCCTTCTTCAATTTAAACACCTGATTATGAAATTATGAATTTTCAAAACTTAAGAGGTTACTCAATATAAACATCTTCTTTTATCAACCCATTAAGAAAAGCACTTTTAAAATCTATTTTAAATAATTTAAATCCTTTAAAATAGGTAAAGGCTAGAAGCACCCTTATTGCTTCAAGTCTGGCTACAAGGTCTTCTAAAAATTAATTCCTTCTATTTGATTATAGCCTTTAGCCACCAATTTTGCTTTATTTCTAACCAATATACCTTAATCATTCATCTTATTTTTAAAAAACCCATTTATTTCTGAAAATGCTTTGATTTTTTGATCTTTCTACCAACTCCCAATCATCATTTCTAACAAATTGATTCAACTCTTCTTACATAACTAGAATATAAAATTCATCAGAAAGTGCTTGATTCATATTAGTGGGTTTAATCATTAAAATAAATTATGAGTGGTTCACTTCTTTGTTAAGTGCATGCCTAGTTCTTACACCTTCTCTCAGGTATCCTAAAATCAGTTCTATAGGATGACTTTTAGAATATTTCTTTTCTCTAGGAAATTTTTTTTCTATTCTAGCCCTTTCTTCAAGATTTATATTTTTAATTATTTTTTTCTAGGTAACTTCTTTAACATTTTCTTCTTCCAACCTAGACCCTCCAGAATTATCAGATTCATCAAAAACTACATGAGTGGTTTCCTCTACTACCAATGTATTTTTGTTAAAAACTCTATAGAATTTATCAACACTTGATTATCCTAAAAAAATTTCCTCGTCAAATTTTCCTAAAAGAGTTTTGCCATCATTATGAATGAACACTTTACATCCAAAGACATATAGATGTGAGAGGTTTGGTGTCCAACCCTTAAGAAGTTCATAGGGTGTCTTATTCAACTTAGATATAATGTTCACACTATTCAAAACATAACAGTCTATATTAACCACTTCAGCCCAAAAATATTTGGGAAGTGAATATTCAGCCATCATGGCTCTAATGACTTCTACCAAATTTTCATTCTTTATATCAACAATTCCAATCTGTTGAGGGTCTTAGGAGCTAAAAAGTTGTGATCTATCTCGCTCTTTATAGAAAACTTCAAATTTTTCATTTCAAAATTCTTCATCATGGTCACTATGAATTTCAAGAATTTCATAACTTAGCTTCCTCTGAATCCAAGTAGAAAAATTTCTAAACTCATCAAATGATTCACTCTTTTGTGATAAGAATCTAATCCAAGTGAGCTTAGAATAATCATCAATAATCACATACCCAAAAATTCTCCCTCCTATACTTTTAGTGCTAACATATCTAAAAAGATCCATGTGAAGGACTTCTAAGGGTTTGATAGTTCTAAAATCTTTAATTTAATGAAAAGAGGACTTGACTTGTTTTCATAATTGACATGCATCACACAGGTGATCCTTAGTGAAGTCTAATTAAGTAAGCCTATAACCAATTCATTCTTGGTAATCTTCCAAAGATTTTTCATGCTTGTATGATAAAGTCTTCTATGTCATAACAAAGATTCATCAACAACAGTTTTTAGGAAAAAAGCATTAGAAGATTTAACATAGTTTAAATCAAGCATGTAAGTATTATTTACCCTATCTCCATGTAACACATCAACTCCATTTTGTCTTATAATGCAACTTTTAGGCAAAAATTTTATGTTAAAATCTTTATCACAAAGCTAACTAATATTTTTCAAGTTATGTTTTAAGCCTTCTATCAATAAAAGAATTTAAATTAGAAAATTCTTCATGTTACCAATCATATCCAAACATACCACTCTCCTAGGGGTGTTATCTCAAAGTGTCACCTTTCCTCCAGTCATGGCCTCCAATAATATAAATTGATTTGCATCTCAAGTCATATATATTGAACATCTACTATCCATGTAGCAAATGCTCTCAGGAGGGCTTGTATGAGAGAGTTTCTACCAAATTATCAAACAGTAGACTTAGGAACCAAAATAAATTTAGGTTCACCTCTTGACAATGATAATCCTGAAGCATGTTTGATGTGCTATAATTAATGCATCTTAGGTTTCCACACTAAATATGTTCTTTTATGAATAGTGCAAGTGTGGGAAATATGCCCTAACATTTCACATTAAAAATATTTAACACCTAGAAAATGATTTACTAATATATATGAGTCATAACATCTTTTCCTAGGTTTTAAACTTGTATGCTTTTCCTTAGGATTCTAAAATTGCTCAAGTGTGGGAGCTGACTTATTTTCCTTAAAAGCTTTTAAATTTATTTGAAAATATGAGTTTACATTTTCCAAAATTGAATGTTCAATCCTCAAATCATGTTCCATTTAATTAGATTCAGCCATAAATACTTTAAAATCATTTTCAAGCTCTTTATAAGATGTTTTCAAAATTTCATGCTTCTTATTCAAATAATCAAATTCATCTAGCAAAACCCTGTGATTGCTTTTTACGTCTGTTTACACATTCCTAAGATTTTCATACACTTTTTGTAAATTCAAAAACTTAATACTAAAATTAGCATGCAACTTTTTTAAGTTTCTTATGTGCATTATGAATTTTCTTATAAACTTCAAATTATTCATCGTATGATAAGCCATGTACCTCCTCTTGATTTAAATGATCAAATTTGTCTGTCGTTAAGCAAAAATTTATAACCCTTTTTTCCTGCTTCTATTTCTTAAGAGTTTGAAGCTGATTAATCTTAGAAAGCTTTTTGAATTTTTTCCTTGCCCATCATAATATTAGTTTTCTACTCAACTTTCTACTTATTGGGATAACTATGAGATTTGGACTTTCACACTTTATATATCCAAGCTTTTTACATTCATAACAAATAACTTCATTAAAAACTTTTAGATTCTTATTGAACTTACCTTTGTTCTAATGTTGATGTCATTGTTACTTTCTCTTAAGAAAACTTTTGATTTGCTTAGTCATAAGTGCAATGTCTTCTTCATCCTCTATCACTGATTAATCACTTTATGAATTATTAATTTTCAAAGCTATATTTCTCTCTTTCCTTTTGTCACCTGCATCAATCTATCTTTGATTCACTCCTAACTCGTAAGTAATAAGTGATCCAAGTAGATTATCAATAGAATATACATTCAGATCCTTAGACTCAATTATAGAAGTTATCATTGTATCATAAGCAATAGGTAAATAACTTAAAATTTTATTAACTTTTTCTAAATTTGTAAGTTATCTACCTAAAGTGTGGAATGAAGTAACAGTCTGAGTAAACCTTATATACATATATGAAATTAACTCATTTTGTTTCATGTGAAATAGTACATAGTCATGTAATAAAATATTCAACCTAGATTTTTTTACCTTGCTTATTCCTTCATAAGTTATGCAAAGTCTATCCCAAATTTCTTTTCTAATTTTATAAGTAGAAACCCATATATAATCCTCAAATTTCAAAGCACAAAAAAACTATTTAAACATTTTGCATTTAATTATACTAATTCTCTTTCTTCTAAAGTCCATTCAATAAAAGGTGTTTTGATTTTAATGACCTATATAATTCTAGTAGGTCTAGTATAACCTTCTTGTACTAATAGCCATATACAAAAGTCAACAAATTATAGAAAAAAAGACAAGCAAGTTTTCCAAAAATCAAAAGGAATGTTATCAAATAAAGTTGGTCTAGTGATCGAATATCCTTAAGCAGTATTCTAATTTCTAAGATTAGCCATGATTGCTTTTCAAAAAGTAATCTAAACCTTAATTTTTGAAATTGGCTCTAATACCACTTAAAAGTTCATGTAAGTTGTTAAACCATGTAGAACTATCCCAAGGAAAACATAGAGGGGGGGTGAATTTGTTATAATAAGTTTCTTAGATTTCTTTTAAACCTTTTTATATCTTTTTAGAAAGTTAAATCATTAATCCTGAAACATGCAAAGAACCATCACCTTTTGGTTTGAGACACTATAGTTAGTAGAGAGAGAAACTCTAAGATTTTCTAGAGAGAGAAAAACTTCTTTTTTTAATTTATGTTGCACAGTTTTACCTCAACCATCTGTCATGATGATGAGTGATAGCCACCAACTTCTTACCGGCATACCATTGATCATCCATCTGCCTTCATCAAACAAATATGCTATTACTGGAAACTCTATTATCATTAATCCGTCATCTCTAAACAAATCTGCTATTATTGGAAGCAATGTTGGTCCTAAAGACAAGAGATTCGCTAGGGAAGATGTTGATCGGGATATTAAGAAAATTTAAAAACCATTGATCATCAGAGAAGGATTTCATCCAAATGTTCACCAAGAACCTTCAATTATAGGAAAGGGAAAGAAGTTAGTAGCTGTTTCAATGTCGTCCGAGATGCAACAACCTTATGGTGATAAGACGAGTTCTACTGGTATTTTTGACCATGAAGCCACTACCTCTTCTTTGAATTTGGTTTTAAAAGTTAGTAATTTTGTTGGAAATAATGAAGTTTCTCTGATTCAGAATTTAATAAAGAACTTCTTGAATTCTGAGATCATCAATCAGAGCTCCTTAAACTCTAATTCAATGAATGAGGAGAATGTAGATAATCTGAATAAGCAAATTCCTATTCAAAATAAAGTTTTCATTAATGCTTGGACTAAGCCTCAACATTTCAAAATTAATTTTGAAATGAATTCGACTGAGATTCCATGTGATGGAGTTGCTATTAAATTAAATTCAGAATTGAAGATAGCTAATTTGCAGGTATTGAAGAACTCTTTGGTTTTAAAAGTTTTGGGAAAGAATATCCCATTTCCTATGTGTAGTATGGAGCTTCGAAGATATTGGAGCAAATTTGGTAACTTTCATTTAACAACTATGGGATTGGATTGAATCCTTTAATCCTTCAAGATAGCTGATGTGATGTAAGAAGTTCTTAGCGGTGGTCCTTATTATATTGGAGGTCACATTATAGGAATGGATAAATGTTGTCCATACTTTTCACCTTTATCATTAAAAGGTTTAACTGCACCTTTTTGGATTTGATTACCTTTTTTACCACTGTATTATTGGGATGAAGTTAACATTGCAAAATTTTCTTCAAAGGTTGGGATCCCAATGTATTAAGATGGAAACTCATTTAAATGGGGAAAGAGGGAATTTTCTCGTGTGTGTGTGTGTCAGAATTAATTTGAAATCCAAATTACCTTTGGGTGTTTGGGTTGACAGTTTGGGTGAAAGATTCTTTCAAAAGGTTGAGTATGAAAAGATTACCTCTTTTTGTTACCATTGTGCAAAGATTAGACATTTAAAATCTGAACGCCCAATTCATAGAGCTGAAGTTAATAAGGTTAAAGCTTCTGATAATGTTTCAATGGGATGTAATTCTGAGGTACATGATGTTGCAAATCATCAAGATGAAGAATATGGGCCTTGGATGCATGTCTAATTAAGAAATAAAAAAAGTATGAATTGGTGAAAGCCAAATGCCAATTGGAGAAAAGAAGATGTTACCAAACTTTCAAAGAACTTGAATGAAATAAATGCTGTTAACACAAAAGCTACTAGTATTATTCAAATTAATAATGTAGAAGATAGTATTGTGCCAGTAATAGTTTCTGAATAGCAAATCAAGGAGGTTTGAAATAGTTTAAAACATGAAGTTTGTGTAGCTAACAAATTTGATTTGTTAGCTGAAGAAAATGAAGAAGCAAGCTCTATTATATCAGATGTCCCAAAAACTATTTTAAAATTAAATAAGGGGAATGGACTTCCTACTGTTGAACCCGAGGATAAAGACGATTCTTCAAAAAGGATGGATTATGGTATTACTCCAATTCAGGTATTAATGGCTAATGAAGATTGTAATTTCAATTCTGAAGATAAATCAGAGAATGTGGATAATTGAGTGCTAAATCAAAACATAAATCCAAAATTCAATTGAAGTTTTTAGGACCTATTGAGTAGGTCCCTATAAAAAGAAGATGTGAAGGAAATGTAAAGAACATAGGTGGGGACTCTTCCCCTTTGTGTAATTAATGCCTTTTTTTTATGTTTTGGAATTGTAGGGGGGCAAAAAAGAAGGAAGCTTCTCTTTATCTTAGGGGGATTGTGAAAGGTAATTTGGTTTTCTTTGTTGGGTTATCTGAAATAAAGTTGGTCAATATTGATAGAGGTGAGGTTAATAGAATTATTGGGAGTGATTGGGATTTCTTTCACCATCCAACTGAGGATACCTCCGGGGGTATTCTTATTTTATGGAATAGAAATTTTGTGTCTTTTAATGTGGTAGTGCATTCTTCACAATTGGTGTTTGGAGTTCTTGAAACTAGCAGTTTGGAACGTTGCTACTGTTTATTGGAATAAGGAGTTTTAGGCTAGGAGGAGGCTTTGGGAAAGTCTTGAGAAGATTGTGATTGATAGTGTGCCTACTATAGTAGGTGGGGACTTTAATTATCTTTTATCTAAGAAGGATAAAAGAGGAGTCAAAAGATTCAATATGTCTCAAGGGCCAAAGGAGATGAAGTTTTTCATGGCTAAAAACAATTTTCATGATGTAGGGATTGTTGGACCAAGGTTTACTTGGTGCAATAATAAATAAGGAGCTGCTAAGATCTAAGAGAGACTTGATAGATGTTTGTTGAATTTGGTGGCATTGCAGATGGTTTCATTGGCAATGATCAGACATCATGCAAGGGTTGCATCTGATCATTGTCCCATTATGTTTAAATTTGATGAAGTACCTTACTTCCAATTTAAATTATTTAGATTTGAAGATACTTGGAAGTCTTATCCAGCAACATGGAGCATTGTCACTAAAGCTTGGGAAAAGAATGAATTTAGAGATGCATCAGATATCCTCAACAGGAAAATTCACAGAACTATGAAGCCCTTATACTATTGGAAGAAGAACAAATGCAAGAACTTGTGTTTGCTTAAGGATGATATTATTAAGCTACAATTGGAGGAAGAATTGGAAGGAGGAATAAGTTCTGATATGTTGAACCTACTTTGATCTAATGTTCATGAACTTAATGTGACTTTGAGTAGATTATCTACATGGTGGTATTAAAAGGCAAAAGCGAGTTGGCATGAAGAGGGGGATACGAATTCTAAATTTTTTCGTGATTAGGCAACAACCAGAAGAAATGGGAAGCTTATTAGACAAATAAAGGATGAACACAATAATGTGGAAGAAGATATGGACTGGATTGAATTAATTTTTCTAAAATTCTTTGAGAACAAATGGCATACAAGAGATTGTGTTTTGAAAAATTGGACTTCAGTTAATGCAAACCAGATGATTGACGTGGATGATATTGAAATACTAAATGGAGATTTTACGGAAGATGAGATGTCTACACCAATTTTTTAGCAAAATGGTAACAAATATCCAGGGTTTTGATGGGAGTACTTCTTTTTTCAAATTCTATTGGAAAATTTTGAAATGTTCAACTAGGGATGTAATTGATGAGTTTTTCAAAACTGGTTTCATGAATAAAGCTTTGAAGGACATAATGATTGTTCTTATTTTGAAATTGAAGAATCCAAGTAGTCCATATAATTTTCATCCTATTAGCCTTTGTCAAACTATTTACAAGGTTGCTACAAATATGATTATAAATAGATTGAAGTGTTGTATTTCCAATATTATCTCTGAAGAACAAGTAGCTTTCATCCTGGGAAGATCTATGTCTAAGCATTGTTTGTTAGCCATGAAATAATCAATAAATTCAAAATTTCCAAGAATAAGAAAGGTTTGAATTTGAACCAGGCTATGATATGGACCAAGCCTATGATAGCATGGGTTGGGAGACTTTGAAGTATGTCCTAAAGTGGTTCAACTTTCCAGAAAAGATTTCTAATCTTAGTATGGAATGTGTAGTAAAAATAAGATTTTCTATCTTGTTGAATGAGAAGAGTACTAGATGGATTGAAGCCAAGAGTGGTTTTCGACAATATGTTTGATGTCTCCATATCAATTCATTATGTGTTCACAGCTCTTATCAAATACAATTAATCAAAGAGGACAAGAATTGGAAATACATATTTCTCCAAGAGATAAGAAATAACTCATTTATTGTATGCTGATGATGTGCTATTGTTTGGGATAGCATCTCCTTTGATTCAAGTTATGAAGGGCATAATTACTAAGTATTGGGGTGGACTGGGCAAAGTATTAACAAAGAAAAATCTCAAATTATCTTTGGGAAAGCTATTAGTTCTTCATTGAAAAGAAATATTGGAAGAAGATTTAGCTTCAAGGTGGTTACTGAACTACAATAGTTGGGGATCATGATTGTATTAAAAATAATGGCGAAGAATGACTTCCAATCATTGATTGATTGTGCATTGGGTAGACTTAACTAATGGGGAACTAGATTCTTATCTTTGGATGGTAAGATGGTGCTCATAAGATCCTCTTTTCTATCTTTGCCAATTTTCATATCTACTCACTCAATGGTTCCTAAAGGAGTTTTGTATGAATTGGATAAGTTATGTAGAGACATTATTTGGCACAAAGATAATGGTATAAGGGGTCTTCATTATGTGGCTTGGAAAGAGTAGTGTAAATCGAGAAGTATGGGTGGTATGGGTTTACATTCAACAGTTCATAAGATTGGTCCTCTAAGAGAAAGATTGGCTTGGAGGTTTGTTCAAAACCCTTCATCTTTGCTTCATAAAAATATTTCTGCTAAATATGCTTCTAATATTTTGAATGGGGAATTCAAAAGAGGTCATTCGGCTTCACCTCAAACCACTTATTAAATGTCAAGTGGTTAATTGAGAGAACATTAATGTTATGAATGATATTTGGTTGTTGGATAAATGCTTCAATAAATGGCCAATGTTAGCTGATTGTGTCGGTTTAAATGGTGTTATGCTCAAGAATTTCTTACATCAGAATGCTGAATGGGATGTTCATTAACTGAATCAGTTTTTTCATACAAATATGGTCTATTTAATCCTGCAGCAATGTAGTATCCAAGGTGGAGATGAAAATCAAGCAGAAGTCCTGTTTCAACCTTCCAGAAATCAATATATGCATTGGCTTTTAATGAATTAATCAAGTACAATATGGAAGACAATGATTTTGGTTTTTCTACTTGGCTATGGAAATTAAAGTTAAATCAAAGAGTTAAAATGTTTTGGTGGAGAATGAGGAGGTATGCTTTACCAATGAATGAATTTTTAAATTATAGAAGGCTATGGCATAATGTTCTTTGTGCTAGAGGTTGTCAAGATGTGGAAGATTGTTCTCATATTGTTGTTCATTGCAAATAGCTGATTGAAATTTTATCCAAATTAAAACAATGGGGATTCCAAATTCTTATTTTTCATTCCTTGGCAAATTGTCTATTCAAGTTAAGAGTCTCTCCAAAAATCATGTGAATATTATGAGGGTTTATTGTACAACTGTCCTTTTTGCTTGGAAATGCTGAAATGATATTAAGCACGCCAACTCTACATCTCCAGCTTTGGTGGTTGCTGTTAATGTACTATCCACATCATTGTCTAAGTATCCAATTCTAGTCAACTGGGGTGCTTCTCTCCATATGGAGTTCAAGGTACTTTGGCACCATCCACGTCTAGATTGGATTAAGATAAATAATGATGCATCTTTGTTGAATTCGAATCTTGCAAGCACTGTGGGTATTATTAGAGATCATAAAGGTACATTTCTTCTTGCCTTTGGTAAAAAGAAAATTCATTGGAACATAAATCAATCGAAGATGGAGGGTACTTTTATATTAAGATAATTCTTACAAGAGTGGATGTTTGAAAGCAAAGGTGCAATAATTGAGGGAGATAATCTTAATGTGATTAAGTTCCTTCAAAATTCTATGAAGAAATCAATGTGGCAAACTTACACTTTGATTTTGGAGAATTTATCCTTTCTTAATGACTTCAACAAAGTTATTTCCCACCATACTTCAAGAGAATGTAATAAGGTAGTTGATATGTGTGCTACTTTGGCTTTAAAAATAGTTTTTGCCTTTGTTTATTCTCTTATGCTAGCATTCCTTCTCCTTTGTGTAGTTTAATAAAGAAGGAATGTGATATTTGTTTTTCTTTTAATAGTTTGTAATAACTTTATTTTTTAATTAATGCAATTTGTAGTCTTCTAAAAAAAAGTGATGGCAGCACACCATTTTGTCCTTCAAATTTAATAAAGAAGGAGATCCATGATCCAATCTTGAAGATCTTCTCTTAAGACCCTCCAAAGAAGTTGGGTAGAAACTTGAAGAAGGCAAATAAATCCTCACTTTGAACAAACTTGTGAACCCCTCACAACTCCCCTTCACTAGATCTCTCACTCTTCACTTACAAAATTTCTAATAAACACACTCTCAATGGTCCCTCTTAGGAGAAATTTGAAGCAAATGAATATTGAGACAAATTTAAGACCCTTTATATAGAAAACACATAAAAAATCATCCAAAAACAAAAATTTCCAAGAGAACCATCATACATTCGTATTGTATGATCGTGGATCATCCAATATTAATAGTTCAAAAAATAAGGGTTTCATTTGGTTTGAACTTGGATGAACTCAATTTTGTATACTGTCAGTCATTTGTATGAAAAAAAATCATATTGGATAAATTGATAAAAAAATAAATTTATTCATTCAGTATGATCTAGTATGAACCTAATTTCATACTATATCAATTATCGGTACGAATACAAATTGTATTGTTTGAATTATTAAAAAATAAATATGTTCACTTGATACGATCTAGTACAAACCTAATTTCTTGCTAGGTCAGTCATTTGTATGAATACAGATCATACTATATAAATAATTTAAAAATAAATGTGTTCATTTGGTATTATCTGGTATGAACCTAATTTTATACTATGTTAGACATCGGTATAAATGCATATCGTATTGTATGAATAGTTCCAAAATAAATATGTTCATTTGATATAATCTGGTATAAACCTAATTTCATACTCTATCAATCATCTATATGACTTAACATCGTATAGTATGAATAATTAAAAATTCAAGTCATGATTTTATTAACTATATTCTAGAGGAAAACTATGTCAAATTATATAGTATGATTAGATATCATACAATACAATCAGTCTAAAAATAAATAAATTTTATCCCTCTCCCTCTATGTGTGTGTGTGTATGGTTACTCAATTATAATCACACTTGCTCAAAGTCATGAAATAAAAATAGAGATATACATACTCTATTATATGAAATCCTATTCTACTCTGTCTTGAAGTCTTCAGCAATCTAGAGTAGTATATGATTTCCCTGAAATATTAGTACTTACAGAAACAAATAGAAATATTTAATATATGTTAGGAGAAATAATAAAATCAAATTAATCATATTTTGTTATCATCAAAAATCATTATCTCAATCTTGATTCCTGATTTGCGATATTGTAGTCCTAGTGTTTGTATTATTTTTATGTTTACGCTTTATGATATTTATTTTTTATTTTGTTGTCTTTTGTTTTCAATGTTTCCTCCTTTTTTTGATGTAAAAAGGGAGAGTAGTTTCTTGTTGGTAGATTTTACTTTGTGTTGGAATGATTAATATATTGTTTCTTTTTTCATTTCTTATGACTTGCATGTTTTTTCTTCATGCATTTAAAACAAAAAAGAAAAACTAAACAAAATCCCTCCCTATTTTCGAAAGATTCAAGTAGAAAAGGGGAGTTTAAGAAATAGCAAAAATATATTTGATTTATTTACCAACAATGTTTGCCATCATTAAAAATAAGGAGATTGTTTCAAATCTGGACCAAAGTCCTATAATTTTTATGATAACAAATATTATTAGAATCTTTATAATTCTATCTCCTTTAAATTTCCATTATTGCATTTATGTTTTTCATGTGCACTACCATTTTATGTGTACCGTACACTTGCAAGCTTGATCAGCTTGTGATTGGGTAGACTATGGTTAAGTATGTCGTGAAATGTTTGTAGTTTCTATTCCTATGTATTTTTACCTTTTTTGAATCAAGTCATGTGTTTGGTGGACACAAAGATTAGAAACCATGAACACACTTGCTTCAGGTAGTGAGTTAGTGACAACATTAGAAGTTAAAATTTTTTGAAATAATTATAATGGATGATCCATATCGTACTAAACAATTAGCTAATTAGAAAATCACTAAAATGGATAATTATGATAATTAATTCAAGTTGAACTAATCATAATGTATGATAGAGATTATAGAACGATAAGTTTAAATTAATATCCCAACCACTAATTACAATTTAGTCAATATTTAAAAATTCAATTTTTATATTAATTGTACAATATGATTGATATCATATTATATGATGTTGTTAAATCTTTCCTAAATTAAACCTATGATTAGAGAATGATTTTATATTAATTTATCCAGTTATATTGTAAAGGACAATTTGACCAATCATACTATATGACCTTATTCCTATATGGGATGATAATATATTGTTGTTAATTGTCAACATAATAATTCAAGTCATTTGAACTAATTATACTAGACATTACCCTAAATCATCCTAGATGATCAACTTAATTCTTTGAATTAATAGTATAACATCTACCTCTTCTTATAGTACTAACATGTGTACTTTGTACTGATCATACTTGATGATTCAGGGTCTTATTGTATGATTATAGTCTCCACAATTGAATTTAGGGATTTAAGTGAAGCCTTATTTTTAATCACCTTCATGTGACTTATTTAAGGTCTTTTATTGATGAGTGTTCTTAAGAGGGAGCTTTCAGAAGAAGATCTTAGAGAGCTATGGAAATAAGAGGGGGTATTTGTGTGTGAGGGAGAATTAGTTTGAGGGGATGACACAGTTGATCTAAGCAAGTGATGTTCCTTGTTTCTCCATGTGTCTATCTTGGTTTCTTGGGTTGCTTTGGGGAGAAATTCTTCAGCTCAAGGATGTAGTTCTCTGCCATCACAAGGAGGTTGAGAAAGGAGTCCAAGGTTCTATGCCTTCTCCAAGAGGGAAGAAAAGTTTGAAGGACTGCTACCATCACCTAGAGGGTGACGAAGCTTCGGACTCTCCGTCGTAGTGGGTTTGGTGAAAGTTTTTTTTGGTAAGGGATTTTCCTCCTTGTTATGCAAGCAAAATGAAAGACAATATAGTGATAGTGCAATAAATGGAGAGGAGGACACTCGGGAGTGGACGTAGGTTATTATTTGATAGAACAACCATAAATCTATGGTGTGTTTATTCTAATTTTTTATCTTGCATTTTATTTTCTTGCAATTTATATCTGTTATAAATGCTTAATGAATATTGTACTCATTGCTTCATTCTACAAGTTAGAATATCATCATCATTACTTAGATGTTTTGGTAAATTTGTTCGCTTCCTCATTAAGTGAAAATTGTATTTTATTTTTCAAATATTAAAAAAATCTAAATAATATTTTCTTTGTCTTTAAATTAAGCAATTATATTTTAAAAATCACTAATTCAACCCCCTATAGGTGTGCCTAGGAACAAGTTCACTTAGGCTTAAAATCCTTATCAAAATTTCATGGATAATGATTCGATAATCTTTTAAGTTAAAACAAACTGCCTTCCAATGTTAGAAAAATCAGAATTTGAAACCCCATTTTCTAAATTTGAGGTTAATTTTAGTGATATATTTACATGTAACTGAAATATGAGCATAATTTTCTACCTCTTTACACCCTCTTAGCAAAAGTTTTTAAAAAAATGTATTTAAGCTAAATCAAATTTAGTTAAGTAGGATATTATATCATTCATTTATTTTTTAACTATATATATATATATATAGTACGATCTATTCACAGAATCGTCCACATAGCTCGGATCATACGGTACGAATTAAAATCGTACAGTACGATCTCCAGAGAAGAAATTCTAATACATTTTGCATTTAAAAAACAAACTCTCCCCCTGTGTGTGTGCTTGATTGCTCTTACTCTTATGCATTTTGTGGCCAGACTCAAGAAAATAAAAATACAATAAATAAAAAATACAATATCTGACTCATACTCCTAATCTACCCGTTCTTGAGTCTTCCTTTCGTCCTGAGTCACTTGTGATCTTCCTGAAATGTTAGTACTCAAGGACAATAGCAAATAAAATAATATTCAATGAAAAGTTGTTCCAAAACACTCATTATTTGGCATCATCAAAATCTCAAACTCGGGGTCATGGGTTGCAACAAAAGGAGGTCAACACCTACAATTGACCATCCTAAAAAAATGAGATAAATTGCGATAAGTTCCATGAAAAAAAAATTGAGATAAATTGTGTGGTTTTATTTAAACAAAAAGACAGACATAATGGAGAAATGCACAAACAAGTGTATCAATCTGCAAAATATGCAATGTAGATAATTGATGCCAAAAAGGAGGTCAACACCTACAATTGACCAGCCCAAAAAATGAAAATAAATTTTTTTATACTTAGTGAAAATGAACTGATTCATATGTGACAATGCTTGAAAGGGTGGCGTTATAGCATTACAATAATGAACTAGCACCTCAGCCCTCTTTGCTTTGTTCTACCAAGGCATTGGTATCAATAGATGTGATGCTTCAACATAGAACCACTCTAACTTCCAAGTTGAAGTGGTACATAGAATTTGGGGTTGTGGAGCTCTAAGGACCAATGCTATGTTGTTAGTATATTTATAAAATGATAGAACTCAAGTTACAATAACATTCCATATGCGGTGCTAAGGTAGTTCTAGTGCTATGATGCTTAACAACATGACACTGTGACACTAAATGAAAATGAAAAAATATAGAATACTAAGTGCAACGGGGCTCTATTTTAGTGTTGGGGCATTGAAGGCATTACAACATGATTATTCAAAGTTTTATCATTGTATAAACTTTGTAATTTATTGGATTTTTCCTTAGTTTCATACACAACATCAATTAAAACACACAATTTCATTAGAATTATACATAATAAACAATATCAAAATTTCTTCTTAACAAATTTCTCCCATCTTAAGCTATTGCTTGTCCTCAAGCAATGTGGTTGCACATTTGTTTAATTCAACCTTTCTAATGAAATTGCAACCTTAAAATGATTAAAATTTCATAAAACACTTCATTAATTTGATGTTAATTAAAATGAATTAAAGGTTGGTAATTTCAATTACAAAAATCTTTATCAAACATCCTATTTAATCATTTTAATTAAAAAATTATGCTAAGCTCATTTACTATAGATATTTGTACCAATTTTGACTGCTTGATTAGATTGGATGACTTATCATTTATAAAATCTTCATACATTAGTTAATCTTATAATTCATTTATAAATAAAAATTATATATTAGAATACTTATGCTCCCTTTCTTTTAATTTTGGTATCAGGTTCTTTGGAGAATAAGCTCTATCAAGTACCAATTTTTGACGTTCCAATATACACATTCTTCTTAATTCTGTTTCCTTCTCTCTCTCTTTTTTTTTCTTTAACTTTTTAGAGTACCTTAGTAATGATGTTGATTTTACCATAGTGATTTATTTATTCAAGAAACCTAAATTTAATTTAATGTTAGATTTTTTATAAGCTCCCCATTGCCACACCTTAACGTATAAAGATTTATATAAATTAATATAATTATTACTATTTTCTAAATTTATTCAATCCATCTATAACTAGTAGTTAAGCTCTGTGCATGGTATAGTACTCTAAGTTTAAAATGAAAATTAATTTTAATCATCTTATTAGTTACTATTAAGATTGATCTAATTCTCAATTATTATCATTTGATCATTCAACTAAGCACCTATAGTGTTATATTTTTCCTATTTTTAAATAATTTTAAACTATAAATTTTATACAACTTGAATGAATATAAAGGAGCATTTGAATTAATATGAGGAGCTATCAATATTTAAGCATGTAGGGAATGGTAAAGTGTTTAAGAACAAGTTAATATTATAATGTAATAGGAACTAAATAAATGTAGAAGAACACAAAATGAAATGCATATAATAGTTTTGGTCTTCCTGTCAAGCAGTGTTAAATTTTAAGTCTTCTTCCAAACTCACCCAAAAAAAAAATTATTTAGGATAAGCCAACTTAATAACATTCCTCATATGGTCAATGTCCCCACCAAAATAGGGTTTTAACCTTTGGCCATTAACCTTAAATATTTGAGAGATCTTACTATAATGAATCTCTATATCTCCAAAAGGAAACACCCTAATTACAGTGAATGGTCCTGACTGCATAGACTTAAGTTTTTCAGGAAATAATTTCAATCCTGAATTAAATAAAAGAATTTCTTATCCAGGGGTGAATTCTTTCTTAAGAAGCTTATAATCATGCCATATTTTTATTTTCTCCTTGTATACTTTAGAATTTTTTTAAGCTTCCCTTTTAAACTCTTCTAACTCATTTGACTATATTAATTTCTTTTTTCCAGCTTCTTTATTATTGAAATTTAATTCTTTTACAGCCCAATATGCTTTGTGTTCTAATTTTAAAAGTAAGGTGCAAGCTTTTCTAAAGACTAAATGATAGGGATGCATTCTAATTGTGGTCTTAAAATAAGTCATTTAAGCACGTAATGCATCATCTAATTTTAGAGCCAAATCTTTTCTATATGAACTTAATATCATTTTGAGAATTATCTTGATCTCCTTATTACTAATTTTACTTGGCCGCTAGTTTGGAGATGAGAAGTTGTTGTTATCTTATGCTGGATACAAAATTTAATGATCAATACCTCCTCTCTTTTATTAAAAAACTGACTCCTCCCCTCACTGATCAAAACTCTAGGTATTTAACATCTTGAAAAGTAAATCCTTAAAAAATTTTAAGTACTACCTTAGCATCTATTTTGGGATTTACAACTCCTTCAATCCATTTGAAAGTATAATCAACATGAATCAAGATATATTAACATCCATAGGATTGAACAAATGGACCCATAAACTTAAGTCCCCAAGTATCAAATAATGCATTTACCAATATATAATTTAAGGGCATTTTATTTCTTCTAAAAATATTACTTACAATCTAACACTGATTACATTTCCTAACATAAGCATTAACATCTTAAATAGAGTAAGCTAATAAAATCATGATTGAAGAATTTCAGAAGCAATTATAAATCCTTTAAAATGGCCTCTATAACATGAATTATAACATTTCCTAATTATAGGTTCTATTTTTTTCTTAGGTACACATCTCCTAATGATTTGATCGATAAATTTTTTAAAGTGATTTGGTTCATCCTAAAAGAAAATTATGGCATCATCATAATTTTTTCATTTTTAGTAGAAAATAAATTAAGAAGGATCGCATTACTTTCAAAAAAAATTTTATTATTAGCATACCAAGGAAATCTACTCAACTTTAATTCAAACAAATATTCATCGGGCAAGAATTCATTAAATTCATTTTCATAAGATGTAGATTCTTTCAATTTAAGTCTTGAAAGATGACTAGTAACATAGATTTCAATACCTCTCCTATCAAAGATTTCTACATCAAATTCTTGTAATAAAAGTATCCAACTCATTAATCTTAGCTTAGCATCCTTTTCTTTCATAAGATATTTGGTTGCAAAATAATCATTATAAACTAGAATCTTAGTGCCAATCAAATAAGACCTGAATTTATCAAAGATAAAGACAATAGCTAATAGCTCTTTTTCTGTAATATTGTAATTACATTGGGAATTATTTAAAGTTATACTGGTATGAAATATAACATTAAACCTTTTTTCTTGCCTTTAGCCTTAAAGAACACCTATTGCATAGTAACTTACATCAAACATTAATTCAAAATGTAAAAACCAAATAGGTGAAACAATAATAGGTGCAGGGATTAACAATTTTTTTAATATTTTGAAATCATTATGACATGCATTATCAAGCAATTTTTTTTCAAATAAGTGAAATAAGGGTTTTGAAAATTTGAAAATTTCATTGATAAATGTCTTATAAAATCCAGCATGTCCTAAAAAAATTCTAATGACTTTTACTAAAGTAGGTTGTGAAAAATTTTCTATAATGTTAACCTTAGCCTTATCCACCTCTAGCCCTTTCTATGAAATCTTTTGACCTATTACTATTCCTTTAAACACAATAAATTGACACTTTTCCTAATTTAATTCTAAATTCTAATGATGCATATTTTAAGCACTAAAGTCAAATGATAAAGGCAAGAATAAAAGGTTGTGCCAAATATAGAAAAGTCATCCAAAAATATCTTAATGCCATACTATAATAAATCTAAAAAATAGACGTAATAAATCACAAAAATTTTGCAAAAGCATTACATAATCTATAAATTCATCCTTCTAAACATAAATTTTCCATAATAATAGGTGAAGGTGGGTGTATCTTGGTCATTAGGTGTTGAAGAAATCTAGTTGTACCCTAAATACCCAACTATGAAATCATAATAATGATAGCTATTACAACTTATGCTCCTGAGTTTATGTTTTTGATGATAGCAAATATTATTTATTACCTCTTTATTTCTCCTAGTATTTGTAGTGCATATTTTTTGTGTGTTAACTAACATTTCAAGTATAACATGCACTATTCTTTGAGGATTAAGGGCTCAAGATAGGGTAGAATACGTTATGTTGAAAGAGTATGTAATTTTTATTTATTAATTTTTATTTTCTTGAGTCAAGTCTTGTAAGGGTGTATGCTAGCCTGGTGATAGTTTACATACAAACAAGGAGAGTAAAAAAAATTTTAAATATTTTAAATTTTTATAAATCATACTATACTATAAGTATCATACTAGATGATATATTATTATAAAATTAATTAAAATATTTAATTTATCTAAAGAAATAATTTTGAAATATATTTAATCATGTAGTATGAACACAACATTGTATTAGATGATCTGTTATAATCAAAACTCCGCCATTCATTAAATTAGGCAAAATTTTGAATTTGAAATATTGATCTATTTGTATTATACAAACCAAATCATATTATATAATATTTAAAATATTATCCAATTTAATCCAATGATTAATCAACTAAATCTACTTAATTTTGATATTTTCATTATACTATATGAGCTAGATCATATTGTACAATTGATAGAGATTATATTTGGTTTCCCTAGGATTTATCCTTGATGAATTGCAATTTGGTTGAACTAATTATAATGTACGACTATTCATTCATACTATTGATCATACAACATTAACAAAGAAAATTGAAATGGTCATATTGTAGGATTGTTTATTCGTACTGATGATCGTACAGTACTAACAGCTCAAATTTTGTATATCAAACCAAACAATCCAGTGGACATATTATGATCTTTAATGGAAGAATTAAATTTTTAGTGTTTTTTAAACCTATATTTAAGCTTTATCATATACCTTTATATTAGTCTTTCGGGCATTTATTGAGTGTTTTCCTTTGAAGAAAGCTTAAAGAGAGAACCTAGAACTTAGGAGAAAAAGGGAAAGTTTGTGAGAGAGGGAGAAGATCCTTGTGAATTACAAGGGATTGTGAGAGGAAGTTCAACATAATTTCTCCAACAAACAAGCACTTGTGTTCCTCCATATGTTAAGGTTTGTATTGAGGGAAGCTTTAGGAAAAAAACCTTTTTGGTGTCAAAGGACCTGGCTACTCTGTTGCACCCAGGAAGATGAAAGTGATTCTAGGTTCTTTGACTTCACCAGAGGTCAAAAAAGGATTCCAAGTTCTCTGCTTTCACCATGAGGGTGAAAAAGGATTCTAGATTCTATACCTCATGAGGAGGGTGAAAAGGATTTTAGGTTCTCTACGTCACCAGGATAGTGAAAAGGATTACAATCCTCTTCGGCACCAGGTTAATGGAAGAATTTTTTTAAAGGCTTCTATGTCTAACTATGGTGGATAAAGGAGAGACACTACAGTGATAGCATAATACTCAAAGAAGAGGACTCTAGGAATTTGACATAGGTTATAGTTTTATTGAACCACTATAAAATTTTGGTGTGTTTTTTTTTTTATGTCTTGTTTTTGCATTTTACTTTTCAGCTCTTTTTGTACTAAGATTGCATGATAGATTTATTTCTATGATAGTTTCCTAGTGGAAATCTATGGCTGATAGAACGTTCTGTTAATTAAATTATCATCACCAATATTAAAACTCTTGAAAATTTTATTAGATTTCACATTAAGGGATAGTATTTCTTCTGTATTAGTGCTCCTTGAGCAAGTTCATTGAGGTCTCACAACCATGTAGAGCCTTCAAGTTGTATTAGAGAGGTCTCAAAAGTAGTGTTTTAGAAAATCTTGAGAAAAATAACTTATAACACACTATAAAAGTAGAAACATTATAGAGGGTTATTAAATAACACTTCCACCATTATTTGAAATTATTTCGTTCGATTTTTGGAAAATCTGCATGTCTATGTTTTAACAATCTATTAATTTAGAATGAGGTATATAATTCAAACTAGTTATTACATGCCATCTTGTGTTGTTAATGGAGTTAAAACTATTATTCCTCTTATTAGAAAGAGTAGAGAAGAATAAGTCTTTGCATAACTAAATGCTAAATTCTTAAACTACTTTTTATGTGTTCTTAATTTAGAAGATTAAATGTAAGTATCTACCTGTACTATAGGGAAAGAGATATGGGATAGACTGTACATCACATATGAGGGAACTAATAAACTGAAATAGTCTAGGTTAAATAATATAATGCATAATTATGAACTTTTTTGCATGAAACCTTATGGGACAATCTCAGATGTGTATACTAGATTTACTTAGATAGTGATATCATTATATGCCTTAGATAGATAACTTTCAAATTCTGTGAAGGTCAATAATACTTTATATTATTTACTTAATAATTTTAATGTCAAAATCACTACTATATGTGAATAAAAAAACTTGAATGTTTATGCTATTGATAATCTGATCAACTCACTTAATACCTATGAGCAAAGTGAGAGTCAAAGACTTTTGGATGTAGGTGCAGAGAAGGTTATAGTGTTAAATGCAAAAGATATAGATAAAAATGGTTTATTTAATAATAAGGGTGAGGAGATTGCATCAATAACAATCAAATTCAAAAGTCTCGTGAAGCACAAGCGTAAACAAAAGTGGAGGGAAGGTAAAAATGGAAAATATGATAAGGTTGCTTATGACATTATTTGCTTTGGGTGTAGAAAAACTAAACATCTGAAATATAAATGCTCTAATTTTAAGAGACACCTTGTAAAGTAATAGAGTGAGGATAAGAAGCAAAAAATCTTTTGGCCAGGCTTAGCCTCTGATTAACAAAACAAGAGAAAGAAGATGAGTAACAAACTTATGTTAAATAGTTAAAGATTCAATTATAATTTTGATCAAGTATAAGTGTTATGGTTTGTTCGTGTGTTTTTTTTTTTATCTATTTTGTGTGTTCATTTTTTTTATATTTTAAGTATGATTTCATATTTTAGTTCCTTTTTGTATGTTGTTATTTTCTTCTGCATGCAATTTAACTTATGTGTTGCTTTCTCTCTCCTTTTTTATGATGTCAAAAGGAGGATAAGATATTTGGTTGCATTTGTTCATCTATTATTTTTTTCAAAATTTTGTATTTGCTCATCTCTTATTTAGTTTCAAATTTATTTTTTTTTAAATAAAAATAAATTTTTTTTCCTATTTTTTATTATAATTCTCTTAGCGAGGGAGAGATTATGAGAAAATAATATTAGTTTGCAAATTCAACCTTTAATATTTGCCATTATAAAAAAGGGGAGAATGTTACAACTCAAGCCCTTGAGTTTATATTTTTTATGATAGCAAATATTACCTCTTCATTTCTCTTAGTATTTGTAATGCTCATATGTTTGTGTGTCGACTATCATTTCAGGTATAAGATGCACTATTCTTCAAAGATTCAAGACTCAAGATTGGGTAGAATAAGTTATGTTGAAAGAATCTGCAACTTTTATTTATTTGTTTTCAATTTTTTGAGTTAATTCCTATAAGGGTGTATGCTGGCAGAAAGTTCATAAAGGTTGTTAAACCTTAAAGAATTAGCCCAAGGTGCACCAAGAGGGGGTGATTTGATAATTTAAAAAATCCTAAGTAGAAAATATATTCTTTTTTATAAAGTTTTCAAAACTTTGAAATAAACAATGTATTCACCTGATATAGAAGCTAACAATTTAACAAAAATTAAAATAATGATGATGAAATTCTAATTAACAAAAAAAAACATTAATCTCAAATTTTCACAAAGTTGTTATCAAAAAAATTAAGTGTAAAAAAATTGCTAAAAATAAAAAAGCACACAAAAAATTTTATTGTTGTTCGGTCAACCATGACCTACGTGATTGAAAAAAAAAATTAAAAAAATTACACTAATAAAAAGTGACTCTCCTTTTTCTCCTACATAAGGAGGAGAAGACTTTCTAGGCTCACTTTCACCAAACTTGATGTGGTGAAGTGTTAGAAGCTATGTCAGCTCCTCCGGTGATGGCAATAAACCTAAATCATTTTTTCCCCTTCCTAGAGAAAGCACAAAACCCCAAATCCTTTTTCTCCCTCCTAGAGATGGTAGAGAACCAGAATCCTTTCACATGATGAAAACCTCAATTCCTTTTTCACCCTCCTAGAGAAGGAAGAATACCTCATGGTTATTACTTAGAAGCCTTCAAGAAATCACCAAGGCCATAGGATGAGCAAGGGTGTAGCTAGCCCAGAGAAACTGTGTGATCCCCACACACTCCTTCTCCTTTATGCTAAACCTCACCTTCTCCTTCCTCTCAAACCCTGGATTTCTTTCAAAAACTTCTTTCTCAGAGCCCATTCACTAGTCACACAATCCCCTCTTTTTTCAAAGAGATTCTTAAAACATTGCTTAAGTATTATGATTTAAGATACCTTAAAAATTCAAGTTGGTCATCACTATTCTTATAATATGATTGAAATTCATACTGTATGATTAGTTCAAAAATTAGGCCCATCCAGTACAATGTAAATAGTTGTTCAGAAGAATTATTCAAATTTTTGAACACATTGAATAGTACGATCTAAAGATTATATAGAATGATCTGTTTGCTTTCTCTCTATTTATACAAGAAGACTCTTGGGATGATTGGAAATCATGTCTAACAATTCTCCCATTCAGTTATCATCGTACACTATGGTTAGTTTATTTCAAGTCAGTCGTCCAGGATGATATGTATATTGTATAATATGATTAGTTCAAAAATCATAGTTTTTATTTGGTACAATCTTTGGGATGACCAAATTTTGTCTCTATTAATCATATAATTTGATTGTACCATATGATCTACTACCATAATTAAACCAATATTTAATTGACTAATTACTAGGGATAATTTAAGTAAGTTTCAAATTTTTGTATAGTACGAATCAGATTGTTTAATACAATAAGTTCATAAATAAATTTTTGAATATCTTACTTAATTAATCTATTAGCTAAGATTTTTCAGATCATAATGAATCAAACAGTACAATCTAGATCATATAGTATGATTAGCACCATTGTAAATAATTAGATTTCTTCCCCTTTGGTTAAACAATGAACTCTCTAGCTTTTTGGAATTGTAGAGGAGCAGAGAAGAGAGAGGCTGCTCTATATCTCAAGGAATTTGTTAGAGATAATAGTGTTCTTTTTGTGGGTTAGTTGAAACTAAAGTTTATTCTATGGAGAATGTACAGATTTTGCATTATCTAGGAGATAATTGAGACTGTTTTATGGTTCCTTCAAATGGGCTTTCAGGAGAAATCTTAGTTCTTTGAAGGAAGGATTTGGCTAAGTTTACTATTTTGGAGGTTTCATCTCAAGTTATTATAGGAAATCTGGAGGTTTTTAACAGAGGAGGCTGGTTGGTCTCCACTGTGTATGGGAGCAAGAATATGGTGGAAAGAAAAGATTTACGGGAGAAGTTGGAGAAATTAAATGCTGTCAATAAATCGGCTGTTATTGAGGGAGATTTCAACTATATTTTATCTCAGGAGGAAAAGAGAGGAGGAAAGAAATTTTTCTTCTCTCAAGGAGCTAAGGATATGAAGATGTTTATGAGCAATAATGACTTTCATGAAATTGGGTTTATTGGACCCAAATTTACATGGTGCAACAACAAATCAGAAGGAGGGTGTATTCTCGAAAGACTTGATAGATGTCTTATGAATTCTTATGCAATGGATTCTATCCAGTTAGCTGTGGTGAAGCATTTATCATGAATTACATCGGATCATTGCCCTATCATCCTGGAGGTGTTCAAACCTATCAATGATAATCACAAAGACATTCATTTTGAAGATGTGTGGGCCTCTTATCATGGAGCTACTGCAATTGTTGAAAAATCTTGGAACAAATTCGGAGGAGGTGATCCATCTTCTTCTTTGGATTTGAAGTTTAAGAGAACTTTGAAGGCTCTTTTTTATTGGAGCAAGGCTAAATTCAAAAGTTTGAACACTATAATAGACTCTTTGAAAAAAGAGATCTTTAATCTTCAATTGGAAGAAGCTGAAGATATGCTTAATGATACTAAATTGTTGATTCTCATATCCAAAATCAGTGAGCTGAATTGCACTTAGGCTAGGCTTAATATTTGGTGGAGACAAAGAGCCAAGGTGAGGTGGATGGAGGAAGGAGATGCAAATTCTGCTTTTTTTCACTCTTTTGCTAATGCTAGAAGAAGTTCTAACTTGATAAATCATATTACAAATGCAAATGGTATTCTGACAGATCAGCCAGAGGAAGTGGAAAATGTTTTCACTTAATTTTTCAATTCTAAATGGAAACATAGAGAATGTCTGTTGAAAGGGTGGCCGAATCCTTTTGTTGTTTTGGATGCAGGCGATCAAAGGAAACTGGAAGCAGATTTTACAAAGGATGAACTCCATAAGGTAGTGGACAGCTTGCGTCTTAATGTTAACCCTGGTGTCGACGGGATTACATTCTCATTTATTAAATACTATTGGAAGATCATTCATCAAGATGTATGGTTTGAAATTGAGAATTTCTTCAAATGTAGACGTATGAATCAAAATTGGAAGGAAACTTTGATAGTTTTAATTCCTAAATTGCAAAATCCTCTTTATCCAGCTAATTTCCATACAATTAGTCTATGTATGACTACTTACAAATTGGTAGCAAGAATGTTGCTTAATAGATTGGAGTTGGTTATTCAAAAAGTTATTTCTAGAGATCAAGTGGCTTTTCTAAAGGGGAGATCTATGTCGGATCATGTCATCTTTTCTCAAGAGGTTATCAATAAAATACGGCATTCTAAAGCAAGGAAAGGTTTTTTGGCCATCAAAGTAGACATGGAGCAGGCTTATGACAGCATGGGTTGGCAAGCTTTGAGGCAAGTTCTTCTCCACTTTAACTTCCCTATCAAATTTTCTTATTGGATTATGAGTTGTATATCAAATCCAAAATTTTGTATTTTAAACAATGGGAAGAAATCTAATTGGATTGAGGCTAGGAGTGGGTTTAGACAAGGATGTCCCCTATCTCCTTTTCTTTTTATCTTGTGTTCTCAAATTTTTTCCATTGCTTTTGTTCAAAGTGGTTAGAAGATTGGTATTCAAATTGATTCCAGAGCTCCTAGAGTATCACATTTGTTATATGCTGATGATATTCTAGTTTTTTTCGAAGCAAGCTTGAAGAAGATAAAAAAGGTGAAGAATGTTTTGAAAACGTATGGCAATTGGACTTGTCAACAGGTTAATCATAATAAATCAATGGTGATGTTTGGAAAAATAGTCAATAGAAGAAGGAAGACAAAAATTGAAGATGTTTTGAAGTTCAAATCAGTTAAGGAAATGAACTACCTTGGTATTAAGCTCACTCTTAGAAGATTGGTTAAATCAAATTTTAATAATCTGATGGAAGTTGCTTTGAATAAGCTAAATATTTGGGGTAAGAAATTTATCTCATTGGAAGGTAAAATGGTATTGATCAAATTTTCCTTCTTAACTATTCCAATTTTCCTTTCTACTCTTTCTTTGGTGCCTTAGGGTATTTTAAAAGATTTTGATAGATTGTGTAGAACTTTCTTGTGGAATAAGAAGAACGGCAATATGGGGATTCATTATGTTTCTTGGAAGAAGCTTTGCCAATCTAAACAAAAAGGTGGAAGGGGGCTTTTTTTGGCGGCTACTAAAGTTGGTCATCTAAGGGCCAAATTTGCTCTAGAATTCTACACTAAACAAGACTCCTTGCTCAATTGTTTTCTTAGAGCTAAATATGGAGATGATTTATGGAAGAATCAAAGGAAGGTTGGGAGCTCTTCAACATGGAAAATTATTTGCAATGGTGCTAAATATCTTACTAATATAGTAAGATGGAAAATCTGTAATTGTAACTCTATTAATTGGATGCATGATACTTGGATACTGGATAAAAGTATCTCTAAATGGCCAATGTTTGTAAGTAATGAGGAGATTTGGAACTATAGCCTTAACTTCTTTATTTCAGCTGGTAACTGGATACAGGATCGTATCTTGATGTTTTTTAGTGAAGAGTTCATTAGAATCATTTCTAATATACCTATCTTTGTGGATCAAGGAGCAGATCAAATTGAACTTAATTGGAAGTATTCGGGATGATCTGTTGCTGCTATCTCACAGGATTCAATCCAGAGGAATGATGCTGACTGCAAATTCTAGAAATGGATGAAGGTATTTAAACTAAGACCAAAGGTGGAATTATTTTGGTGGAGGCTTCTTAATGCAGCAGTTCCTTGTAACTCTTTCCTTTTTCATAGAAAAATTCTCTGGTTTCTGGGTGCACGAGAGGTTGTGATATTGAAGAAAATAATGACCATATTGATGCAGGTTGTGGAAAGCTAAAAAAGGCTATATCTTGGCTTATTAAATGGGGATTTCAAGTTCCTCAATTTGATAGGTTGGAAGAGTGTATTGAAGCTTTGCAAATTCTGTCTAATAAAAATCCAGTCATTGTAAACATTTACTACAATGTTGTATTTCTGACTTGGAAGAGTAGAAACTTATTAATTCATGAAAGGAGAGAAGATACATATACTTTCATTGCAGCAAACTCTATCTCTATGGTTGTTATAGTTCCTTCAATCAACATCCATTTGGAAAACTGGGATGTCAACCAGCGCAAGCTATTTTCTTTTTGGCATCCTCCTCCTCCCGGGTGGTTAAAGATCAATGTGGATGCAGCCTTAAGCAGTAACTATAAGGCCGCTATTGCTGGAATTTGTAGAGATGATAAAGGTAGAATGTTACTTGCATTTGGTGCCCAACATGTACATTGGGATATTGGCCATTTGGAGCTACAGCGGTTTATATGTTAAAGAATTTCATACAAGATTGGATGGTGGAAGCTCAAGGAGTCATTATTGAAGGAGATAACTTCAACATCATAAAAAGACTTCAACAAGCTTTGAAAAGATTCAAGAATAAAGAGCCTATTGAGGAAGATTTATCATTTGTAAGTGATTTTAATCAGCGGATTGTTGCGCTAATTTTGCTTTGAGGAAAAGCTTTGTTTGACATGATCTATCTAGTATTGAAATTCCTCCTTCATTCTTCTACATTTTGAAGGACGAATTCAATTTGCTAGATGATTTTAAATAGTTTGTAATAACTTTCTTGCTTTTTCTTTTTATTGTTCTAATGCATTGTTGCATTTCTCCTAAAAAAAATCATTTATTAAGGAAATTCTTTCTATAATTGATTTTATAATATGATTATAAGTCATATAATATGATTAATAAAAAAATTAACATTGGATTTTTTTCTCACTCCCCCTGTCTGTGTACGGTCACCCAATTGTATATACTTTTATGTGGCCAGACTCAATAAATAATAAATAAAGAAAAATAAAAGTACAAACTTTGTTTACTTGGCATTCCTCATCAAGCCAGTTTTGAGTTTCTAGTAGCCTTAAGCAGTATATATTTTATCTATAATGTTAGTGCTCACAAAAAAAATTTTATTGAAAAAGAAAACAATTCAATTAATAATGTTTGTCATCATCAAAATCACATACTAGGGATCCTGGATTGTAACAATCTCCCCCTGTTTTATGATGGAAAATAATGTTGGTTCATAGGTAAGATAAAAATTCTTTTTCTCCTAAGCTCCCCCTCACTAGGTGATAGATTTAAAAATTAGGGGTTACATTTTTTTTATTTTAAATGAAAGACAAAATGAAAATAAGAAAATTAAAAACAAAATTATATAAACATAAGATTCTATTAAAATAAAATATATAACCAAACATATATTTTATCTCCTTTTTGACATCACCAAAAAGAGGAGGAATAACAAAAAGGTAATCATTATAAGAAGTAAAAATAGTAAAACACAAAAAACAAACACTAAAAATAAGATTGATTTTGATCAAGTGGTGGTGGTGGTGGTTATTGAAAGTATTTATGGATGGCAGAGATGTGATCTTCAATTTGGAAAAACTTTTCTCCAAACTTTCTTGTGGCTTTCTCATGTTGTTGTTATTATTATTTATTATAATAGTCCAGTCGGGTTTCCAATCACTCAAGCTGTTGAATTATGTCATCATGAGGGTAGGCAGGTGTAGGTGGTGCAATTGGTGGTGGTGTAAGTCCACCTGCGGGAGCAACTTTCCCTTCTTCAGCAAAATCTAGCTCATCTTTCTCGTGCCCCAATGTAAGAGAATATGGAGGCATTTGTATAAAAAATGGGAAGATTATCGGGAGGAGCACAATAGTTGATTTGGTATTTTTTATCTAATACATAGCTTATAATATGTCCTATTGCAATATTTTGCTTTCTTCTAGTATTGGGATGTCAAATAGGACTTATATTTTAGATATAATCAATAATCATCTTAGTATCATTGAATTGAGTATTAGACATTATTAGATAGGTGACTATAGAATGAAGTGGAGTAATGTTGACACGATCTCTAGCTTTAGGTATAATTAAATTTCTAAGAACATGTTGGATAATTTCGGCATTCTTATTTAGTGTGTGGACTAAGGGTTGATGTTCATTTATGTCCAATTTATGACTAGTCAGGTTAACAGAACTCCAATTAAAGTTTATTATAGAGATCAGGGATTATGGATGAGGTCCTTAGTAGAAAGACTGATATGCTCCCCTAGATCTTCCTTAGTAATTTCTATAGGTTGTCGGCATACAAATGAGATCATGGTGAAAGTTTTCATATTGATCTTAAGATTGGCTAAGAATTCATAGAGTAGCTCAAAATTGAAAGGAAAGTATAGTGTGAGTAAGAATTGCAAAGTGTTAGAGGCAAAGTGGTTCATCACCTCAAAGTTAAGAGCTGGTTAATTAACATTCTAGAGGGGGTGATACAAGCCTCCTTGAATTTATAATATGTTTCCTCATCTCTTGCAAATAGAAATCAATCGTTGAAGCGATGATAGGAGGTGGAGCTCCCATCATTCATTCGACCTCATTTACATCCATCAGTAATTGAAGAGTTTAGATTACAGAGGTTAGGAGTTTGTAGGAAGGATTAGTTGAGTGATTAAAACCTTAAAAAACTAATTAATTTATAAATTTTCACAAATTGTATAGTATGATGCAATATTATATTATACAATCAAAGGAATTAAATCATCTGGATGACTTGTTAAAAAAGGGGGCCAAATCATATTGTCTATCAGTATCATTAGGGGTGTTAATTTTGGGTCCTATCAGGTTTGGATTGAACCCAAAATTGACCCGATACTATTCAGGTTTGGGTCGACCCAACCCATTTTATCAAACGGGGTGATTTTTTGGACCTAAATTAGACCCATATCGAGTTCGGATAAACCCGACCAACCTGTAGACATGGAAGTAGGCCGACGGCTGATACGAGATGCATACAATAAAAAATTAACATGGAGGAGGCGGAGCTGCCCGTCATCTAACGCGGTTGGCACTCGCCTAAGGACATAATGTGGAACTTCCTACTGACTGATGCTGGACATGATGCAATGCAAGCCTCAGGATGTAATGCGACATGATGTGGACGGGAAGTCGGGGCAGGCGGGTAGGTAGTTGGGGAAAGTGGGGCAGTCAGTTTACGGGGCAGAGTCATTCCAGGAAGACTGGTTTCTATATCATTCTAGGTCATTCCCGGGATCCCGGGGTCATTCCCAGGTTTCCGGGTCAACCCAATCCCAAACTAATTTTTTAAATTGATTAGTTTTTTTGGACCTGAACCTGACCTGCTTTGGGTTTGGGTCAACCCAAACTAAAAATTTTTTGGTCGAGTTTTCAACTTGGGTCCAATATTGATAGCTCTAAGTATCATAGTAGGCGATCTTAACAAATTTTGTTCATCCTAATGACTTTTAACTAAATTAATTATTGAAAATAAATAGGGGTTCGTATAGTATAAATGGAAATAATGATCAATCGTCCATATTTAATTCATCCCCAATATATTCTAACATGTGTTTCATACATTATTAAGAGTGGTTCATACAACATAAAGGGTGGTTCGTATTGTATAATCACCAAAAATTAAACTCATCTGGGCCTTTGATTTGACTAATGGTTATGATTTGTGAATAAGTGGACATATCATACAGTATAAATTATTGATCGTATAGTATGATAAGAAAATTTTAGTTTTTAATTTTTTGATCTAGTTAAGAGAGTGTGTGTGATGATAAAAACAACTAACTTTTTTTAACAAAAATAAAAAAAGGACAACACATGAAAACACCAAGTAAAAGAACACAAATAATGTAACACATACAATTTTTTTATTTCAAAAGATGACAAAGTTTGATTTATCCTGAGTTAAGCATGAATGTCTATAATATCTAGTCATCCTCAAGGTGTTAATGGTGTCATAGGCTAGGGGTTAGTAAATATATCTTCCAATTGATTTTCAGTTGTTATATGATGTAATTCTATATCCCCTTTTGTCATATGGTCTCTAATGAAATGGTGCGTAATATTTATATCTTTGGTCCTTGAATGTTGGATAGGATTATTGATATACAAATGGCACTAGTTTTATCACACATGAATTGAAAGGTGCCTATAGGTAGTCGAAGTATAAGATTTGTTATTTAAGCCATAGTACTTGTGCAACATAACTCCCTACATCTATATATTTTGCTTCTATAGTTAATAAGGCTATAGAGTTTTATTTTCAACTGGAACAGGAGACTAAAGATTATCCTATGAATTAGCAGGTTCCATAACTTCTTTTCCTATTAACCCTACATTTTTCAAAGTTTGAATCTGGATATCCTATAATTTTAAAAAACAATTATGCCTAGGATTCCAAATTCCAAGGTTTTAGATTCATGGGAGATATCTAAGGATTCTCTTAACATTAGTCAAGTGAGATTATTTTGGATTAGCCTAAAATCTAGCACAAAGATAAACACTTAATATAATATCAGGTATGCTAGCAGTCAAGTAAAGAAGTGATCTAATAATTCCTTTGTATTTCTTTTGATCTATTGACTTTCCATTTGGGTCCTTATCTAAATATATGGTATAGTTAATGGAAGTGTTTATTTCCTTAACATGCCATTTTATATTTCTTAAGAATGTTCTTGATGTATTTAGATTGGCTAAAGATAGTTTCATCATCCATCTACTTTGCATTAAATCCAAAAAAATAGTTTAGCTCTCCCATTATACTCATCTCAAACTCCTCACTCATAGTCTTTAAGAATTTGTCACAAAGATTTTTATTTGTACATCCAAATAGTATATCATTAACATAGATTTGAACTATGAGTATGTCTTCTCCTTCATTCTTTAAGAAGAGGTTTATAACTACACTACCTTTAACAATGGCTCTATCTATAAGGAATGTTCTCAACCCTTCATACCAGGCTCTAAGTGATTGCTTTAACCCATATATGGCCTTTTTTAGTTTGAATACATGATTTGGGAATTTTGAGTTCTCAAAACCTAGGGATTCCTTAACATATACTTCCTCTTTGATTACCCAATTTAAGAAAGCACTCTTAACATCCATTTGATATAGATTAAATCTTTGAAAACAAAAAAAAGCTAAGAACACCCTAATGGCTTCCAGTCTAGCTACAGGGGCCAATGTTTCTTCAAAATCAATCCCTCCAATTTTATTGTACCCCTTAGCCACTACCCTAACTTTATTCATCACTACTATTATAGAGTCATTCATTTTATTTTTGAATACCCACTTTGTTCCAAAAATACTCTATTCCTTCTATTTTTTAACTAATTCCCAGACATCATTTCTAACAAATTGATTCAATTCCTCTTCCATTGCTAGGATCCAGAATTCATCATCTAAGACTTGATTTATGTTGGTGGGTTTTATCATGGAGAAAAATATAGAATGACTAACCTCCTTCCTAAGTCCATACCTTATTCTAACACCTTCAGATGTGTCTCCTAAGATTAGTTCTTTATGATGACTAGAAGAATATCTCTAATCTTTAGGAAAATACTCCTAAGGTTCTACTTTATCTCCTATAACAATGGATTCTACACCTAGAATGACCTCTACTTCTTCTTCAGGTTAAAATTTAGAGGTCTTATCTAATTCATCAAACACAATATGGTAGACTTTTCTACTACTATGGTCTTCTTATTTAATATGCTATAGGCCTTCTTCATAAATAAATAACCTAATAAGACTCATTCATTATATTTTCGGATCAAATTCTCCTAAGGGCGATTTCCATTGATTAAGATAAAGAATTTACATCCAAAGACATGTAAGTGGGAAAGATTTGATGTCCTACCCTTGACAAGTTCATAGGGTGTCTTATTTAGCTTGGATCTAACTACTTCTACCCATAATTATCTAGGAAGAGTGTATTCAACTTGCATTGCACTATCAACTTATACTAAAGTTATATTTTTCCTCTCAGCTATTCCATTCTACTGAGGTGTCCTAGGGGCTGAGAAATAATGTTCTATACCTATCTCTTAACAGAAAGATTCAAACTTATCATTTTTAATTTCTCTATTGTGATCGCTATGAATGGTTAAAATTTCCATCATAATCTACTATTATAAATCCATGTATTCCCTCTTAAACTGGTTGTACTAACATGTCAAAATAGGTCCATGTGAGGGATTTGTAGTGGCCTAGAGGTGTTATATCCTTAATGAAATGAAATGATGACTTAACGTGTTTTCATAATTGGCAGGCATCACATAGGTGGTTCTTAGTGAAGTCTAACATAGGTATGCCTCTAACTAGGTCTTTTTTGGTAATCATCCTAAGAGCTTTCATACTTGCATGACATAGTCTCTTATGCCATAGCCAGGAATCATTAATAATTGTTTTCAAACATATGGAATTAAAATTTTCAATGCAATTCAAGTCTAGTTTGTAAACATTATACATTGACTTTCCTTCTAATATAAGTTTTTCATTTAAACTAATTTTGCATTTTTTAGAAAGAAATTTAATGTCAAAACCTTTATCTCACAATTGACTAATACTTATAAGTTATGCTTTAAACCAAGAACTAATAAAAATTTTTCAATGATAAAGCTTTTAGTATTGTCGATTATATTGTAGCCCGCCACTTTCCTAGTGATGTTATCTCCTAGTGTTACCTTGTCTCCTGTCCTGGCATCCATTGAGATGAACTGCTTTATATCACTAGTCATGTGTCTTGAGCATCCACTATCTAGCTACCACATGCTCTCACTAGGCCTTTTGTAAGAGCAGCCCTACATAGTCATTCAAAGGTTAGATTTAGGAACTTAAGTGAGTTTTGGTTCCACCTTATGCTTGAATTAATGATATGAATGATGTTATGTTGTGATGAATGTAATTTTGATCTCCACACTAGATATATCCTATGCGGGATTCTGCAAGTGTGAGCTATGCGACCTAATTTGTCACAAGAGTAACACCTAACATCGGGAAATTGATTCACAAACTTATATTGGTCATGGTGCTAGTTCCTAGGTTTATGAGACACATGCTATGTTGAGGGCTTATGAAAAATTGCTCTAAGGTAGGTGGTGGTTTACTACTCTCAACTTGTGTTAGGTTAGCTTCTAAGAATTTGTTTATACTTTTAAGAATAGACATTTCAATTTTTAATGTATGCTCTCTACTATCTATTTCTAAAGCACATGCTTTTAATCTTTTATAAGCTTTCTCTAGTTCAATATGCAATGTTTTCAAAGATTTGTGTGCATTAATTAAGTTGATATACTTCTTATTTAAGGCATCATATTTGTCAATTATGGTCATGTGATCCTTATCTAAATTAGAATGCTAGGTAATTAAACAAGCAAGCTCTTTTTTAAAGTAGATAATTAAATATTGAGACTAATATTTATCTTTTTCATTATCCTATATGAATCATGAATATTGTAAAAAATAATGATTAATTCATCATACGAAAGTTGACATACCTCCTCTTCATCTAATTGATCAAGATTATAGTTAGCCATAAGACAAAAGTTTATTACCTCCTCCTCACCTTTGAAACTAAAGATTCTAAGGTGGAGTTGGCATAGAAAAATTATTATATCTTTTTCTTACCCCTCTTAAACCTGGCCAGCACTAAACTTTTGATTGACAATTTGGTTGGATCACTCATAGTCATAAAAATTTAATACCTTCTCCTTGATCAGTTGAGTCTTCCTGTTGGGACAGTCAGTTTGGTGCTGGCCTAGTTTCCTGTATTTGAAGCAAATTATGTTAAAAGGAACATTAACATTTTTTTTTACTTTTACCTTTTCTCCAATGATGTTGATGACACCACCATTTTCTTTTTATAAAGCTATTAAATTCTCGTGACTTTAAGGATATATCGACATCCTCCTTCACTGTAGAACTATTACTGTCAAAATAATTTGTATTTACTGCAACAATTCTCTATTTCTTCTTTTCTCTTGCATCACTTTTCCTTAGACTCACTTCTTGCTTGTAGGCAATGAGTGATCCAACCAAATTGTCAATCAAGTAAACATTCAAGTCTATAGATTTAGTAATTGTAGTTATCTTTATATCATAAGAATTGAGAAGATAATATAAAATTTTAATGACTTTTTAGCAGTTATGAGTTCTCTACCTAACACATGAAAGGATATCACTATTCATATAACGTAGTATACATTTCAAAAATTTATTCATTAGGTTTCATGCAAAATAGTTCATAGTCATGAAGCAGGTATTTAACCTAAATAATTCTACTTCATCAGTATAAGTTATGCATATTTTATCCCAAATATCTTTTTTAAGTGGTACAAGTGGATACACACATATAATCTTTATATTTCAATGCACATAAGAAACAGTTTAAATATTTTGCAGTCAATTGGGCTAAATCCCTACCCTCATTTGTTTGTCATTAAATGATATTTTAGTTTTGATGACATCCATAAGACGAAAAGGTGTAGAATATCTTTCTTAGACTAATATCCACATGTGATAATTTATAAATTATAAAAAGGTAGACATGCTAATTTTTTAGAAATTAAAAGGTATATCATCAAATAAAGGTGGATGAGTTATTGAATAACCCTCTATAGTGTTACGTTTACCAAAATGAGCCATTGATTATTTTTCAAAAGTTTTCTAAAATCTTATTTTTGAAACATGCTCTAATATCACTTGAAAGTTCTAGAAAGTTATTAAAACTTACAGAACTAGCCTTAGGTGCACCAAGAGGGGAGTGAATTGGAAATTTAAAAAATTATAATCTAGAATTCTATTCTTTTTGAAAAATTTCAAAACTTTGAAATATACAGTATGATCACCCGATACAAAAGCTAACAATTTAATAATAATTACAATAATAATAATGAAATTCTAATTAACATAATATATCATAATCTCATATTCACACCATGCAATGATCATAGAAATTAAGTACAAAAAGTAAAATGCTAAAAATGAAAAAGCACACCAGAAATTTTTTAGTGGTTCGGTTAACCTTGACCTACATCCACTCTCCATAGTCCTCTACTTTAGGACTTGCACTAATAAAGAGTAACTCTCCTTTTGATTCAACACTAAGGTGGAGAGGCCTTTATAGACTCACTTTCACCAGACCTGATACGATAAAGTCTTAGAAGCTATGTCACCTCCCCCGGTGACAGCAGCGAACCTTTCCTTCTTGGAGAAGTCAGAGGACCTTGAATCCTTTTTATCCATCCTCGAGATGGTAGAGAACTAGAATCCTTTCATAGTCAGAGAACCTCAAATCATTTTTCTCCCTCCTAGAGAAGGCAGAGTACCTTGAGGACTTGACTTATAGGCTGCTCTCTAAAAAAAGAGCCATCGAGAACTCATTAGGGGCACAGGAGGACCAATGGTGTAGCTAGCTTAGAGCAACCATGTGATGCCCTCACACCCCTTCTCCCTCACCCTCAACCTCACCATCTCCTTCCCCTAAAATATTGGATTTCCTTCAAAAGCTTCTCTATCAAAGTACCTTCAGCAATAAAATAATCATCTCTTTCTTTTTTCAAAGAGATTCTCAAAACATTGCTTAAGTATTAGGCTTTAAGAAACCCTAAAAATTTAAGTTTGTCATCATAGTTCATACAGTTTGATTGAAATTCATATAGCATGATCAGTTCAAAACTAGGCCCATCTAGTACGATTTAAATAGTTATTCAAATGAACTATTTAATTTTTTGAACAAATTATATAGTATGATCCAAAGATCATCCAGTACGATTTATTTGCTTTCTCTCTATTCATACAGGATGATTATTAGGATGATTTGAAATCATCTATGTCAATCATCCCATATTGCTATAATCATACAATACGATTAGTTAATTTCAATTTAGTCTTTCATACGATATGTATATTGTACAGTACGATTAGTTCAAAAATAATGGTTTTCATTTGATACGATCTTTGGGACGACCAAATTTCATCTCTGTCAATTATATGATATGATAACGATCATATAGTATAATCTACTGTCATTAATTAAACCATAATTTGATAAAAAAAAATATGGGATTAATTTAAGTAAAATTTCAAATTTTTGTAAAGTATGAATTAGATTGTACAATACAATTAACTCATAAAATCAAATTTTGAATATCTTACTTAATTAATCTAGAATCTATGATTTTTAGATCATAATAAATTGTAAAATATAATCCATTTCATATAATATGATTAGTTAATAGAAACTAATTGTTCAATTAGTTTTTTGGCCAATTATTTCTATAACTAGTCATACAGTACGATTGTAAGTCGTATAGTACTATTAGAAAAAAAATTAACTTTGTATTTTTTTTCTCACTCCTTTATGTACATGCACAGTCACCCAATTACAAACAGTCTTATGTAGCCAGACACAAGAAATATAAAATAAAGAAAAATATAAGTATAGACTTTATTTACTTGATATTCCTAATCTACCCATTCTTGAACTTCCAGAAGCTTTATGCAATGTATAATTTACCTATAATGTTAGTGATCACAGACAAAAGAAATATCTAAAATATTTATTCATAAAAGATAAAAATTTAATCAATAATAGTTATCTTCATCAAAATCACTAACTAGGGATACTGGATTGCAACACTAGCCTAGTGACCATACACACACACAAGGGGTGAAAAAATAATTTTAAATATTTTAATTTTTTTAAAATCATACTATATGATAGGTAATATAGTGGATGATCTATTATTATAAAAATAAATGAAAATATTTTGTTTATCTAAAAATATAATTTTGAAATATAACTACTCATATATTATAAACACCACATTGTACTGGACGATCTGTTATAATAAAAAACCTCACTATTCATTAAATTAGGCAAAATTTTGAATTTGAAATAGTGCTCTATTCATACTATATGAACCAATTCATATTGTATGATGTTTAAACTATTACCTAATTTAATCCTATGATTAATTAATTGAATCTGCTTAATTTAGATATTTTGATCATACTGTATGACTGGATCATATTGTATGATTAATAGATATGACATTTGTTCATCCTAGAATTCATCTTAGATGAATGGCAATTCGATTGAACTAATCATATTGTATGACTATTCAATCGTACTAGTGATCGTATAACACTAGCAGGTAAAATTTAACTAATTGTATTGTATGACTTTTCATTCATAGTAATGATCATATAGTACTAATAGGTCAAATTCTACATATTGTACCAAACATTCCTGTGATTGTATTATATTCTCTTTAATGATTGAATTAAATTTTTAGGGTTTTTTTAAGCCCTTTATTTAAACATTCACACAAGACTTTATGACAGCCTTTAGGGCATCCATTAAGTGTATTCCTATGAAGAAAGCTTGAAAAGAGAGCCTAAAACCTGGTAGAGAAATGGTGGTGTTTGTAAGAGAGGGAGATGATCCTAGTGGGTGTCAAGGGAGTGTGAGAGGGAGTTCCACATGGTTGCTCCAGCAAACTTGCATGTCAGTTCCTCCACGTGTAAAGGTTTATCTTAAGCTAAGATTTGGTAAGAAGACCACTTTGGTGTCAAAGGACCCAGCTACTTCACCTCACTAGCGAAGGTGAAAGTGATTTTAGGTTCTCTGCCTTCACTAGGAGTGTGAAAAAGAATTTCAATTTCTCTCCCTTCACTATAAGGGTGAAAATGAATTCCCAACTCTCTGCCTCACCAGGAGGGTGAAAAAGATTCCTGGTTCTCTACCTCATCAGGAGGGTGAAAAGGATTCCAAGTTCTCTACCTCACTAGGAGGGTGGTAAAAAAGAGTATGGTCCTCTGTCACACCGAACTGGTGGAAGAGATTTTATAAGGGCTTCTCCGCCTAGCTATGGGGGGCTAAAGAAGAGACACTATAATAATAGTTCAATACTTAGAGATGAGGACTCTAGGGAGTGGATGTAGGTCATGGTTTGACCAAACCACTATTAAATTTAAGTGTGTTTGTTCTGATTTCTTATTTTCTATATTTTACTGTTTAGCACTTTTTGATTTGCTATGATTGCATGATATATTTATTTTTTGTGATAACTCCTTAGTAAAAATCAATGGTTGATAGTACGTTCTGTTGATTAAATTTTCATCACCATTATTGTAACTCTTGAAAAGTTTATTAGTTTTTGCATTAATAGATAGTATTTCTTTTGCATTAGTACTCATCGGGCAAGTTCATTTAGGTTTCACAACCTCCTTAAATGTTTAAGCCAGTCAACCTATCTAACATCTAATTTATGAATGGAAAGGAGAAATGATATTTACTAATAGCAGTCTATAAAAATTCTCCACCCAGTTATTAACATAGTATGAATAAGCCCATTAGATTTATTGGACAATATAGTCAAGCAACCCTATATAGGGACAAAAAAATAGGACTCACACAAGCACTATAAAAAATAAGTTAGATAATTCCTACATCTAATCATTTAAGTATCTCATTTTTAATTACTTTCATCATGGTTGGGTCCAATCATCTTTGGGAATCGACTTTTAATATATAATTCTCCTCCATCATGATCTTATACATACACAAAGATGGGCTAATTCCTTTGATATCAAATTTATACTATCCAAAGATTTCTTATAATCACCTAGAACCCTAATCAACTTTCCCTCATGATATTCTCTTAAACCAACAGAAATAAATATTGGAAAAGTTAGGTTTCTACCTAAAAAGGCATACTTAAGATGATTAGGCAAGTTCTTATGATCTATAGTATATTCTTCCTCAATAGATTGTTTTAAAACTCTACCTAAAAAAGAAGTATCTAAAGTTACATACCTCTCCTTAAACATCTTTGAAATTTCACAAACAAAATGTGTAGATTCTCCTAAGCCCACATAATTCTCATCCTCACTCAAAGATTAATCCAAAGTTAAATTTACTAAAATATCTTCCTTATAATTCTCAACAATATATTCTTCCATATCAACCTTAAAAAACCCTTATTTCTATCACTTGGGAATATTATAGACTTAAGCACATTTATAATAATTTTCAAGTCCTTTACTCTCAGAGACATCTATCATAGCTTTACCCATTGCTAAGAAAGGTTTCCCTAAGATAATAGGTATCTATCTAACCACCTCCATATCTAATATAACAAAATATATAGGGAAGATAAACTATTCTATCTTGCTAAGAACATTCATTACCACCCCCTTAGAATAAGAAAATGATATATTAGCAAGCTGAAGGTACTGTGGTGGGCTAAACTTCTCTTAAATTCAGCTTTTGTTGGCCTCATTTTTAAGTGAGGAAACTTTTTCACATATTACATACAATCTCTACACACAAAACATTGAGCTACATTCCAAACCTCAAATCTAAATCACCATTCTGCTTTGGCTTAGGGATCATATCACTATTCTTAAAATCATCACTTGATAGTCTCCCTTAATTATCAATTCATCATTTGATCAATAAGTTGATAATCACCAAATAATTGTCATTGTTATGAATAATTTAAAATTATAATTTCCTTCAATCATTGACCTTCACAAACATACTCAAAATCCAACGCCAAATCAAACATCAAATCCATCAATTGATAATTGCTAGTAATTGTCACCATATCATTTATATGAGAATTTCAAATCCAAAACTGTTTCAAATCATTGATTAAACTAAATCCATTGACCAAACCCAATGAAAATTTAAAACACCAAAATCTAATGCTAAAAAATTAAACACAAAACCTCTTTGTCCATAACCTATTTTTTGTGAAATTTTAATCACCTCAAAACTCAACCAAATGACCATGGATTCTTGATTAGTTACTTGCATATTGATTAGATATGTCTCTAGTGTCAAACATATCAATTTGGAAGTATTCCAAGCCCTATAAACACAAAAACTCAATGAATATTATGGAAATTGACCTTTGGAGCCTCTCATAATCAATTGAGTATGATAATAGTCATTAGCATGATGCATTAAACAAATAAAGAACTCTTGGTGAATCATGGCTAAACATTATTAAACATGAAGCCACTTAAACCCTAAACACCAAATTCTCCTAAATTTGAATTTTTCTTAAACTTCAATATGACCTAGTCAAACAAAACCTTAAAACTAATTCTCATATATTTAAAATATGTTTTGGAATGCATTAAACCTACACCTATGCCATGGTCAACTTTGACTATCCAAGTCAACCTTGGTTAACCAAACCAACCCCTTTGATCCTAAACATAAATTTCATACATTCAAGCTTAACCATTGCACAAAGCATATTCTAACATGTCCAAAATATGATTTTCGAGTGAGTTGGACCCAAACCCAACCCAAGCTTAACTCTTGCTGACCAAGTCAGCTCAGATTGACCAAAAAATCCCTTAAGCCTTTGAACTTCTACTTCATGTATAGTGACCTCACTAAACCATGGTTAACTCTAGTTGACCAAGTCAACCCTAGTTGACCAAAAGATCCCTGAAGCACTTAAATATGTATTTCAAACCAAACCATCTACCCAATACATGAGACCACCTCCATCAAGTCTCAAATATCATTTTAAACTAATTGGGTCAAGCCCCAAACCCTGATCAACCATGATTGACCAAGTAAACCAAGGTGAACTAAAACCACATCAAATCTAATGTATTAGAATTTAATAAAACAAATTCACCTATGGTGAAAAATCATTTGGTCCCTAAGGGCCATCCAATAATATTTTAACCCATAGGCCCAATAGGTTTAGCCATATGGCTTAAACCAAGTGGACCCAAAGAGGGTTTCTTGTACCAAAACTCAAACCTTGTGTAATTAAATTGCATGAATACTTGTAGTAGGTGTCCCTTGACTTCTTTCACCTAAGCTAGTAAGCCCAACCCATGGGTAGATCCGAGTCAGCAAATTGGGCTAATCAAAACCTTTATAAACCTAAATTCTTAATCCAATTGTCAACCTAACCCAAATTAGATCTAATAAATCATTAAATTTTATTCTAGAACATTCATTACATATAACGTGTCAAGCTCCAAGCATGTGGGCAATGGATGTGGAAAGAATCTTCAAAATAACCCCTATTCAATCATTGTTTCAGTTATAACTTCACAAATAATACACCACATAGGTTGTAGTTCTTAGGTGATCTATTTAGACCCTATTGGTCAGTCCATAACCAATTTGGCTTCCTTAGGTGCCAGTACCTAGCCATAATTAGGGTTAAGTTTTTCCAATCCTAGATTAAAATCTTCAAATTAATATATCTTTTTAAAAATTGCTTTTCATAGCTTCCACTACAGGAAAAATTGTCATTATCAGTGGACATAATCCGCCAGTAACAAAAATAATTTGATAGAAATAGCATGTTTTCATCGAATTTCTGACGTAAATTATGGAAACCTTTCCGGTGTACTTTCTGGTGCCCCACTGACGAAAAAGAATGTGAAATTTTCATTACTTTATAGTCGCTTATTCTGGATTTAATTATGTTGGAATTTTTAGCATAAAAATATGTCGATGATTCCAACAGAAAAAATGTCGTTAAATACGCCGAAAACAAAATGATTGGATATAACTGGCACAATAACCATCATAAATTCTGACGTTCAAAAATGCAAAAAATCAAAACATAATTTGTTGTATTGTAATATCCGTCGATAAACATATCGATAATTTTCGGCATAAAATATGCTGCATTGTACAATATGCTTATAGATTATGACATATTTACTGATGGAAAAGCATTAGAATTGTACTGGCATAATTTCTACCGGTAAAAATGTTGTAGTTTCCGGCGTACATATATCCGCCAGAAGCTCTAACGGTAATCACACATTTTCCTAGTGTTCCAAACACTATCCCCATAGTTCATCCAAATGCAGGGAAGGTATGTTTCAAATTTCATTATATTTGGATGAGTATACATGAACTTAGAGCAATTCTTCATTTTCTTATATTTTTATTTTGCATGAATATAATCAAAACCATATGTTTACGCATGTATTGGATCCAATAGTTGAGATCTAGATAGATTATATATTTTATTTGATTGGTTCAAGCAGCTGGTTCCAAAAGGGTTCATTTGACGGCATCAAGATTATTAATCTGAACAGCGCAAGATTAATAATTCTGCTTAATTACTTATGTGGATAAGTGGATTGAGCAGCCATGTGACAAGTATTTAAGAGATTCTAATCCAATGATTGGAACTGCATGCGCCACCGATAATGATTGACGTCATTTAAAAAACTCAATTATATGGTTTAATTAAATCAAATATTGCTCTAAACATAAAAAACAAATCATTATAAATTTATTTTTCATCAATTTTTTGAGTTCTTAAGTACATTAGAACCAGCTTGAGCCCAATTTTTTTTAAAGTTAATTCAAAACATTTTTACCACTATATAGAGAACAATTTAAGTTTTAATTTTTGTTTTTAATTTTCTTTAATTACTCTATAACAAGTTGTCCAAATGAGTTAAAATTTGGATGGTGAAAATAAGGGCAGGTGTGATGCATATCCAAATTTTATTGGACCTTAATGATCAATGGATCTTAGTCAATTAATTTTTCATAGTTATGGGTCAAAATTTCACCCAAAACTTTAAAAATTCATTATTCCTAATCCACATATAATTAAGACTTAAATTTTATATGGTATGTTTATATTTATGCGAGGGTTAGAATTACATTGATTTTATCCTAATGCAAACAAAAAATGTCTAAATTAAATCCTTAAAGGTATAAATGTACTTACCTTTAGTATTGATTGTGACACATAAGAGCATTTTGACAAATTAAAATTTAGTGGGGTTGAAGCATATGTTCAGATAGACCTATGTTTCAAATTATACTATATTTGGAGTTTATTTGGTAAGTTATTTAATGAACATAAATTTGTTAAGCATAATTAACCTAGAATTTTCTTTAATTCATAATAAATAAAAAACAAAATAGAAAAATATATTGTAAGATTTAGGATGCTTAAAACTAAACGCTTAACAGAGGAAAATTAAAACCCTTAGAATTCATTAAAAATATAGTATTTAAAAATCAAGAAAAATAATAATTATTAATTAAATAATTAAAAAATTAATAAAAATTCTTAAATGGTTCCAAACTCTAATAATCATCCTTGCCAATCATCAGTAATGCTTGGGGAAGATTTTAAGAAGTTTGGAGTTGATTTGGAGCTTAAATAAAAAGTCTCCTAATTACTTGAATTAATTAATTCATTGAAATATATTGAACTAGTAAAAGTTACAACTAATTCTAAAAAATTCCATATAATGCAAACTAAAAGGCATTGAATTTAGAATTGGATCTTGTATATATGAAAAATTAAAAATATTAGAAATCTTTGTTAAATAAAGAGGTCAGATTTTTTTCAAACTTATTTAATTAAATAATTAAGTAAAAAAATTAATAAGATCAAAATTTCAAAAAATAAACAACTTAATAAATCAAATCAACAAAAAACAATAAATAAATTTAAATAAAAATTAAAATTCCTTAAATATAAAATCCCCTTAATTAAGTAATTAATTAATTTAACAGAAATGTCTAAACTTATAAAAATCATAACTAATTATAGAAAACCCAAATGAGATAAACTCAAAAGCATTGAACTCATAAGTAGATGTAGAATTTATGAAAAATAAAATAATTCAAAAATTCAATGTAAATCAAAAAGTTCATTTTTGGTCAAACATTAATTAATTAAATAATTTAATAAATGGTAAAATTCAATATATAACCAAAAATTTAGTAAATAATCAATTCAATGAATAAAATTTAGTAAACAATAAAAATAAAAACTTTAAAGATAAGTAATGAGGTAATTATTTGGTAACCAAGGCTTATGAGGCTATTAGCTTTACTCCGAGAAGGGTGAAATAAACCTCATAGCCATGATTTAACAAAGGTAATTTTTATTCAACCTAAATAACCATTGAAATTTGTAATAAAAACATTTAGATGTTGAAGTTTTCAGTTCTTTTTAGAATGGCAAAAGTTCATAGGATTGAAAGCTTAAGGAAAAAAATACTTAATTTAAATGCAATGACTCTATGCAACTTATCACCCTTATTTTGGAGTATTGGTAACATTAGAAATATGAGCCTAAAACTTATTAATCAATGACTTCTAGCAGTTAGAAGTTATTGAGTACTAAAGTTATTGAGTACTATATTCTTAAAAATCTAAATGTAACAAATTCAATAATCAAAACACCTTTTATAAAATAATAATAAATCCAAAACTTCTATAATATTTAAACTTAAATTCAAACCAACCTTCAATGAACTTAAACAAACCAATTCAATTATAGATAATTTCGAACCAATAAAGCCTAGGATCTATCCAAGCCACACAGCCTTATACGCACACATAAGATGGTTTGCTAGGACGATTGACTTTAGCCTAAGTTAGACCAGTGATTTTCTTTGGTTTGCTTAGATTGCCTTGCCTAGAGGGTACTCATATTTGGTGTATTTACTTTTTGTACTATGGATGACATATTTATATTTATATTAGTACATATGTGGAGTAGGATCCATGTTATATTTTTTTGGCATACACCTACACACCATTATATATGTATATTTTGTATACTACTCTTTTATATTTATAAATATATAAAATGTACTTGGGAAATGATGTAAATGTAAATATAAAGGCAAGTTTAAATGTAAATTCTTTATATTCTTACACAGCTAGATTAAGTTGTGAAGGGTTGTAACAAATTTGAAAATGATTCTTCTTCTTTGAAGATCATTGTCTTTTTAAAATGTATAAAATATTCATAAAATAGAAAATTTTAAGACAAATAATAAAGAACTATATGTAAATATACATTTGTGGAGGAATAGAAATCCAGGCTTATTGTTGGTGGAGTTTGGCCACCTTTATATTAAAATAGACCTTGAGTTGTACTCCAAGAAATTATCAATAAATAAATAAATAATTTTACTTATAGATTATTATTCTTGCATCATTTTATTATGTGATTATATACATAATGTAAAGCCCCCCTAATTAAAGTTTTCTAAATTATAATTCCATGATTCTTAGGATAAAGCTATCTAATCTAGCATTCACGAGGCAATTATTTTGTGGTTAGGAGTATTAGTTGACAAGTTACTTTAGACAGGAATAAACCCAGATTATATACACTCTTCAATCTTTGTATATACCTTATGTTTCATCAATCCATAAATCTAAGTTAAAATCAAAATTTATAATCTAAAACCTATATATGGAAATTTTAGTGGCCAAAACCATTCTTTAAATCTATATGAATTTGAAAATTTTAGTATTTATTTTAATTGAGAGTGTTCTCTTTTGAAATGTAATTAACTATAGGAGCATACCCTTATAGGAAGTATAGAACCCAAAATTAAAATAAACCCTACCTTTGCTCTTTTTTAAGATAGGGGAAAAATTTATGGATGTATTCCAAGCTTTAAATATTATTTTATTTTTCATAAAAAAAGAGAATATTTTTTTTATCCTTAAAAATAAATTGAATATTCCAAATTATATTTGATTATGAAAATAAATACATTGATTTAGTTTCATGATCAAAATGATAAGTGAATATTTTCCTTTTATCCTTAGGGATAAATTGAATATTTCTTATTTTGTTTGAAAATGAAAATAAATTCATTAATTTAGTTTCATTATTAAAATGATAAGTGAATATTCTTTTTATCCTTAGGGTTGAATTGAATATTCATTATGTTGTGTTTGATTTTGTGAATGTAAAATTTATCAACATATTTTTTTGGTGACTCCAGTAGGGATAAACTTCTTTCCTAATCTTTAGTGAAAATAACCTTTTAGAATGCATATCAATTTAATTAAAGTCTTAGGTTATAATATTTAATATATATATATCATGAATATGCATCTTTAATTAAGAAATAGGTAAACCCATTATTTCTTAGGTTTCATCATAAAAACCAAGCAGACTAGCCAAACTGGAATACTGAATCAGTCCTAGGTCAGTTAGGGATTATGCCCATGTATACTTCTATATATGCATGTTTATTTAAATTTTAGTCTTGTATATGCATGTTTTCTTATATAAATATACAAACACAATGTTACTTGGTTCTGTCCTAAAAACCAAGTGGATTAGGCCAACTGAAATACTGAATCGGTTCTAGGTCAGATAGAGATTATGTCCATATATAATCTCATTTTTTAATGTTTTTTAGAATTTTAATTATGTATATAAATGTTTATTTATAAAAACATTTAAACCCATTATTACTTAATTTTAACCTAAAACCCAAGCCGACTAGAACAGCTAGAATACATAATCAATTCTATGTAAAGTAGGGGTTCTACCCATGTATAGTCTTTTTTATGCATGTTAATTTGACTTTTAGTCCTATATATACATGTTTATTTACATAAATATGTAAATCCATGGTTAGCTAGTTTCGTTCTAAAAACCAAATGGACTAGGCCAAATGGAATTCTAAATCAGTCTTAGATCAAGAAGGGGTTTTTCCTATATGTAGTCTTATATGTTTATTTAAACATCATTCTTTAGATTATAAATCATAAAGTCATCTCTAATGTAACTCGAGCTTCTAAGTTCATGATTTTGATGACAACAAACATAGCTTGTATCTTTATGTCTCCTAGCAGTTGTACTGCATATTTGTTATTGTATGTACTAAGATTTCAGGTACATCATGCACCAGTCAATGAAGATTCAGAATACAAGATTGGGTAGAATAGGGCATACTGAAAGAGTCTATAAAATTCATTTAACTATTTTTTCAATTTCTTGAGTCAAGCCTTGTAAGGATGTTTACTAGCCTGGTGACCGTGCACACACACAATCAATAGAGTGAGAAAAATCAGAAGAGAATTTTTTTTAACTAATTGTATTTCACAATCAATTTCTGAGAAAATTTATTAATTCTATTAAATATGAAAATTAATGTTATTTTGAACAAATCATATAAGAAGATTAGTTGAAATCATGGATTTAGTTGCCAATTTAGGTAATATTTTGGATTACAAATTATGTACTAACTATGTTGTATCATAGGTATCGTACTGTATAATGTTATCAAATCTTACCTGAATGAATCCTGTAAATAGGTTTCAAATTTAGATTTATTTATCTGGTGAGATCATACAATATGATTGTATAAATTGTACTGTACTACTCGATTCCTATAGGGGATGATAATTTATTATCGCCAATCAAATAGGATGATAATCCAATTTGATTTTTCTAACTATACTAGATGATACATATATCGTACTAGACGATCAGCTCAAATACATGAGCTGATCGTACATCTCATTACTCTTTATACAATACTAATGAGAATATATTGAACTAATTATACTATATGATATGGGATCATACTGGATGATTAGAGAAGACAGAATTGAATTCCTGGGGTTTCTTGAAGCCCTATATTTAAGCTTTCTTATAAGATTCTTTTTACTGTTTATTGAGTTATTCCTTCTAAAATATTGAAGAGTGAGCCTTGAGCTAGGGAGAGAGGGTGGACATTAAGAGAGGGAGAAAATCCTTATGGGTTTCAAGGGAGTGTGGGAGAGGTTTACATGATTGATTCAACGAACTTGCACTTGAGTTCCTCCATGCATCAAGGTTTTTCTTGAGGGATGTTTTGGGGAAGAGCACTTTGGTGGCAAATGACCTGGCTAATCCACCGCATCAAGAAAGGTGAAAGTAATTCTAAAGTTTTCTTCTTCACCAAAAGGGAGAAAAAGATTCCAAGTTCTCTGCCTCACTAGGAGGGTGAAAAGCATTATGGTCCTCTATTGCATTGTGTTGGTGGAAGAGATTTTATTAGGGCATCTCTACCTACATGTAGGCGCTAAAGGAGAGACACTATAGCGATAGTGTAATACTCATAGAGGACTATGGGGAGTGGACATAGTTCATGGTTTGATCAAACCACTATAAATCTCTAGTTTATTTGTTCCAATTTATATTTTTTGCACTTTATTTTTTTGTATTTATTTATCTGATATTTGCATGTTGTATATATGTGAATGATATTACGTTGTGATGATTAAAGTGTTATCAGCATTATTGTAACTCTTGAAAATTTATTAGATTCCACATTAAGAGATAATATTTCTTTTATTTTAGTGTCCCTAGGGGAAAGTTCACTTAGGCTTAACATATATATCGAACTTTCAATTGGTATTAGAGAGGTACTCCAAAATAGTGTTTGAAAAAACCTAGCAGAAAATGATACATGGCACATTATGGAAATAAGAACATGGTAGAAGGATATTCACCTTTATTTTATAATATTCCATTTAATTTTTGGAAAATTTGTATGTCTACTTTTTTATAATCAATAGATGTTTGAATGTGGCATATGATTCAAAATGTTTATTTTGTACCATCACGTATTATTAAACGAGTCAAAGCTAACATTCCTTTTATTGAATGGAGTAGAGAAGAAAAAGTTCTTGTACAACTGAATGCTAAATTCTTAAACTATTTTTTTTGTGCTTTGAAATCTAGAGATTATATAATAGTGTGTACATGTACCCCAGGAAAGGCTATTTAGGATAAACTATGCATTGCATATGAAGGTAATAGTGAAGTTAAACAATCTAGATTAAATGTATTATTGCATGATTATGAACTTTTTTGCATGAAACCTTACAAGACTATCTTAGACATGTTAAGAGAATTGCTACTTAGCTTTTGCATGTTTTACATTTCTTGCAACTTGTATAGTTTTAATGATTCCAAATATTAATGTTATTTTCTCCTACACTTTTTTGGAAGAATTGTTTTTGCTGTTGTGAGGATGAACTTTTCAACATAATTAAACTCCAGACTAATGAAGACTTCAAATCAAATTCAGCATAAGATAGTTTGTAAATTGAAGTCTGTATTTTTTAATTTATTGAGTTTGAGAGAGTGTGATTGTAATTGAGTAACTTAACACACACACACTTGGGGAGATCTTTAAAAAATCAAAAAATTTCTAATACTAATCGTACGGGATGAACCATGTTTGTACGGGACGATCAGGTTAGTTATACCCCTCGGAGAGCAATGGAACGAATAGGAAGTGAACAAAATTTTCTAAGTCATGATCATCTAGATGAATTTTCTTATTCATCCTGAGATGATGTCCTATGGATTCTCACTTTGAACTGTTCATCCAAACGAAGTGTACCATTCATCCCTGGACGATGTCTTCTGGATTCTCACTTTGAACTGTTCATCCAGACGAAGTATGCCATTCATCTCTGGATGATGTCCTCTGGATTCTCACTTTGTACTAATCTTTTAGATAAAATATACCATTCATCCCAGGACGAGGTCCTCTGGATCCTTTAATCAAACAGATCGTCTAGACAATTCACCCCATTCGTCCCAGGACGATGTCCTCTAGATCCTTGAATTGAATAGATCATCCAGACGATTCACCCTATTTGTCCCAAGATGAAATCATATGTTTCTTGAAAGTTTAGATTGTCTTGCAGTTTCGTCCAAATGAAACCTAGATATAACTATTCGTACTCGACGAACTAAGTTCATATGGGACGATGAGCGAGTATGAAGTTATTTCGTACCAATATACATTGAGTTTGAACTCAATAGTTTTTACACTATTCATACAGGATGAAATTATGATCGTACGGGATGATCGAGTGCCTACAGAATTGAAAATTAGCATTTTCGATGGTTTTTCATGCTTTTCCAATATAAGGTCCACTTAAAACTGTCTTGTAATCTTTTTAGTATTTGGTCTTCGTGCTTACTGAAAGAAGTATGAAGGAGAGAGTGAGAGAGAGTGTTTGAAGAAGAGTTCTTACCATTGGAGTGTGAAGGATTCACTTGGTACTCAAAGATAAGGATCTCAACTTTGTGAATTGTGATTACTTCACTCTTTTTTCTTATCCTTCTAGATTTCTTTTGAGAAGTTCTTTCAAGGAGATCTGGTTCTCTACCGACACTTGATGTAGTGTGAGAAGATGAATGATTCTCTGCCTACCCTTGGAGAGTGTGAACAGCGGGAAGGTTCTCTGCCTACACTTGGAGAATGTGAACAGCGGGAAGGTTCTCTGCCTACACTTGGAGGGTGTAAAAGGATGACGGTTCTCTGCCGCTATTGATTATAGGTGAACCTAGTGAGGGTGTTAGGACTAGGCGTGGATCAAACAAAGAATCCAATCACGCAGCCTTTATTTTAACCATAGAACCTACAAATATTGATCAAGCACTTTTGGATGAATTTTGGATCTTGGCTATGTAAGAAGAGTTAAATCAATTTGTAAGAAATAAAGTTTGGGAATTAATTGCAAGGTCAAAGAATCAAAGTGTAGTAGGAACTAAGTGGGTATTCAAGAATAAAATGATTGACTCGAGAGTAGACATTAGAAATAAGGCTAGATTGGTGGCTAAGGGGTATAATCATATTGAAAGAATTGATTTTGAGGAGATTTTTGTCCATGTAGCTAGACTTGAAGATATTAGGGTTTTGTTAGCCTATGCCTATTTTAAAGGATTTAAATTATACCAAATGGATGTTAAAAGTGCCTTTTTAAATGGGGTAATTCAAGAGGATGTTTTTGTAGAACAACCTCAAGGCTTTGAAAATTCTAAACACCCAAATCATGTTTTCAAACTAAAAAAGGCATTATATGGTTTGAAACAGGCACCTAGGGCTTGGTATGAGAGATTGAGCACCTTCCTACTTGAAATATCATTTGAAAAAGGTAGTGTAGATACAACTCTCTTTATGAAGAAAATTGGAGAGGATATACTCATTGTATAAATTTATGTTGATGATATCATCTTTGGATCTTCAAATAAAAATCTTTGTGATGATTTTTCTAAAATAATGAGTAGTGAATTTGAGATGAGTCTAATGGGATATTTAAGTTACTTTCTAGGCTTTAGCATTAAGCAAATTGAGGAGGGTATATTTCTTAGTCAGTCAAAATATGTTAAGGACATCCTCAAAAAGTATGAAATAGACAATGCTAAACATATTAGTACACCTGAGAGTTCCTCAGTTTAGTTGAATAAGGTCGCTAAGGGAAAATCTGTTGATTAAAATAAATTTAGAGGGATAATTGGATCTTTGCTTTACTTGACAGCTAGCCGGTCCGATATCATGTTTAGTGTTTGTTTATGTGCTAAATTTTAATCAGATCCAAAAGAATCACATTTGAAAGCAGTAAATAGGATTTTAAGATATATGTTAGGAACTCAAAACTTAGGAATTTGGTATCCTAAGTTTAGCTCTTCATTTAAAATAATTGGTTATTCAGATTCTGACTTTATAAGTTGTAGGGTTGATAGAAAGAGTACTTCTGGAACATGCCAGTTCATTGAAAATTATTTAATCTCTTATTCCAGTAGAAAACAAAATTCAGTAGCCCTATCTAATGCTGAAACTGAATACATTGCATTAGGAAGTTGTGTGGCACAAGTACTTTGGTTGAAATAACAGTTGATTGATTTAGGAATAAATATAGGCACTATTCCCATTTATTGTGATAACACTAGTGCTATTTACATTTCCAAAAATCCTATTCAACATTCAAGAACCGAACATATAGACATCAGGCATCATTTCATAAGGGATCATGTATCCAAATGAGAAATTAAACTCATTCATGTTTCAACAAAAAATCCACTTTTAGACATTTTTACAAAACCACTAGCCTTTGATACTTTTAGAACATTAAGAACAAGGCTTGGTGTGATTGATTTGAATGCTTAATTAAAGTGATTCTTGTTGACCTCATTTTTGTATGAGGTCACTAAGGACACTCGGCCATTCTG